>NC_064282.1:48570383-48633506 GCF_019186545.1 Solanum stenotomum
TATAACTTGCTTTAGGTATTATTATGATACTTTACTAGGCATAATAATCAATACGTTTCAAGTTTATATTGTTATGTTATTTATATGCTACTAACTTATAACTCTAAATTAAATAATAAGCAATATGATAACATGATAGTTAGAATACTCGTAAGTATTTTCTTGTCATACATTTTGTGTGTCATAAAGAATATAGTATTGTATTAAATACAACTTGAAATTATTACTAAACTTTGACGTTAATTGAAACTTGTAATAAATAATTAAAAAAATTAGAAAATATATTTAACTCTTACTGTTTCAATGCTTCATGGGTTTACATTTTTTTTTCTAACATTAATGTTCATGCATATAATATATTTTATACTCATCCTAAACTTTATTATTTAAATTATTAATTTGTCATTTATAATAAACAAACCAACATCATAATATTAACTCAATTATTTTATGATAGTTTTCATCATGTCAAATTTGTCAAAGCTTGAATTTGTGGCACTTGACACTTTTGGAAAGAACTATTTGTCATGGGTACTTGATGCTGAAATTCACCTTACCGCTAAGGGTCTTGGTGATAGTATAATCGAAGGAAATAAGGCATCAAGTCAGGATAAAGCGAAAGTTATGATTTTCCTTCGTCATCATCTTGATGAAAGCCTGAGGGTTGAATACTTAACAGTGAAAGATCCAATTGAATTGTGGATAGGTTTGAAAGGGAGGTATGACCATCTCAAGGCAACGGTATTGCCAAGGGCTCATTATGAGTGGATGCACTTACGGTTTCAAGATTATAAAATCGTAATTGAGTATAACTCTGTTGTATGTAGAATCACTTTCAATTAAAATTATGTGGGGAAACTATAAAAGATAAGGACATGTTGAAAAAGACACTAACTATTTTCCATGCCTCCAATATGATATTACCGCAGCAATACCATGAAAAGGGTTTTAAAAAATACTCTGAATTAATCTCATGCCTTCTGGTGGCTGAGCAACATAATGACCTTTTAATGAAAAATCATGAAGCCCATCATGTTGGAAGTGCTCCATTACGAAAGGCACACGGGACAGAACCACACGGTCAGTCTGAAATAACACAAAATAATCGGGGCCATGATAATGTGTGTGGGTGTGGCAAGGGCAAAAGACATTATAATAATCGTCGAGGTGGTGCTCATAACAAAAGGGAGAATAATATGGGTTCTCAAAATAATTCTTCTAACGGAAAGGGCGATCACTGTCATCGTTGTGGCCTTAAGGGTCACTGCAAAAAATGAATGTCGGGCACCTGAGCATTTTGTCAGGTTGTATCAAAATTCCTTTAAAAGGAAAGGAAATAAAGGTGGTGCCTCCTCTTCTAATTCCCAAGTAGAGTCACATTTGACTCTCAAAGATGATGCTCAAGTAGCGTTTTCTCAAAAATATGATGAGAATATTGAGGCAAATTTAGCATTGAAAGATGATGCTTTTGATTGGCTCGATGATATCACTCATCTGGAAGCTGAAGACTTCTTTGGGGATCGCAATTGAAGATTGATAATTGAACTAGAAAATGAATAATGTTGTTTTGTGTTTTTAAAGTCTTACTTAAAGTTCATGCACTTAAATTTTCTTTTGTTAAATTTTGTACTTCTTATTATGTATTTTTATTTTTATGAAGATAAAAAAATTTCCAGTCTTCAGTTGGATCCAAGATGAGTCATGAAAATATGTGCCTTCTATACAGTGCCACAACCCATACAATACTAAGAGAAAAAAAAAATTCTCTCATTTGATTATGAAAAAGACATATTTTAATACAATATCCGGTAGTACAAAGTTTATTGAGGGCTCAGGAAGATAGGCCTTATTACTACCTGGAGGAACATTATTGAAAATTAATATTGCATTGTATTGTAGTAAATCTCAAAGAAACTTGTTAAGTTTCAAGGTTATTCGTCAAAATGACTATCATATTGAGACTGAAAGGTGGAATACATTTACATTACTACGATAAATGCGGAGAAGAAAACTGTGCATGAAAAATTTCCTGCACTTTTTTATGGGTTGTACCATACAAATATTGGTACGGTTGAATCACATATCGTAGTAAACAAAAGGTTTACTGGTTCTAATGATTTTATCATTTGGCATGACCGGTTGGGCCATCCCGATTATAATATGATGCGAAAAATAATTGAGAATTCACATGGGCATACTTTGAAGAACCAAAATGTTCTTCAATCAAAGGAATTCTCTTGTGTTGCTTGTTCACAAGGAAAGTTGGTTACCAAACCATCAATGACTAAGGTTGGAGTGAAATCTCCCGCATTTCTGGAACGAATACAGGGTGATATATGTAGGCCTATTCACCCTGCATGTGGACCATTTAAATATTATATGGTCTTGATAGATGCATCTACAAGATGGTCTCATGTGTGCTTATTATCAACTCGCAATATGACTTTTTCAAGGTTGTTGGCTCAAATAATAAGGTTAAAAGCACAATTTTCAGATTATGCAATAAAAACAATGCATCTTGATAATGCTGGTGAGTTTACATCTCAGGCATTTAATGATTATTGTTTGTCCACTGGAATAACAGTTAAACATCATGTTACACATGTTCATACTCAAAATGGTTTAGTAGAGTCATTGATTAAACATCTTCAATTGATAGCTAGACCATTGTTGATAGGACAAAGTTGCATGTTTCGGTTTGGGGGCATGCTATTTTGCATGCAGCGACACTTGTGCGCACAAGGCAAACTAGTTATCATGACATCTCCCCATTACAATTGGTTTTTGGTCAGGAGCCAAACATTTCCCATCTTAGAATCTTTGGTTGTGCGATATATATTCCAATTGCTCCACCACAACACACAAAGATGGGTCCCCAAAGAAGGTTGGGGATATATGTTGGGTATGAATCTCGTTCTATTATAAAATATTTGGAACCTAGAATTGGAGATTTATTTACGACAAGGTTTGGTGATTGCCATTTTGATGAATCAGTATACCCAACATTTGGGGGAGAACAAAAGCAGTTGGGAAATGAGATAGATTGGAATTCACTTTCACTGTCTCATTTAGACCCTCGAACAAATCAATGTGAGCAAGAAGTTCAAAAGATAATTTATTTGTTGAATATTGAAAATCAACTGCCGGATGCATTTACTAACCTTCCACGGGTTACTAAATCATATATCCCAACTGCTAATGCTCAAGTTCGTGTTGATGTCCCGATAGGACAAAATGTTAAGGCAAATGAGTCTAGACCACGCTTAAAACGTGGTAGACCAATTGGTTTCAAGGATAAAAATCCTCAAAAAAGGAAAGGAATAAATGATCAAGATGATTATAATATGGAGGCAATTGCTCATGAAGAGCTCCGAGACATAATAAATGATGACACCACAGAGGAGGTCTATGTACCTGAAAATAATGAGAATAAGGAAATCTCTATAAATTATGTCTCGACGAGAAAAAAGTGGAATCGAAATAATACTGTGGTGGATAATATTTTTGCCTATAATGTTGTAGTTGAAATAATACAACAAGATGAGGATTTAGAACCAAGATTTGTCAATGAACGTAGACTGAGAAATGATTGGTCAAAATGGAAGGAAGCAATTCAAACATAATTGACTTCATTTGAAAAATGTGAAGTTTTTGGACCAATAGTCCGAACACCTGAAGGTGTCAAGCCAGTTGGGTACAAGTAGGTTTTTGTGCGAAAACGCAATGAAAATGGTAAAGTCGTAAGATATAAAGCATGACTTGTGGCACAAGGATTTTCGCAAAGGTCTGACATTGATTATGAGGAGACATATTCTCCTGTGGTAGATGCAATTACCTTCAGGTATCTAATAAATATGACAGTTCATGAAAAGCTTGAAATGCATCTAATGGACGTTGTCACAACCTATTTATATGGCTCATTAGATCACAATATTTTTATGAAAATCCCTGAAGCACTCAAAGTGCCTGAAGCATATAAAATTCAAAGGAAAATTGTTCAATTAAGCTTCAGAAATCCTTATATGGATTGAAACAATCAGGGCGAATGTGGTATAATCATCTTAGCGAATATTTGTTAAATGAATGGTATAAGAATGATCCTATTTGTCCTTGTATTTTTATACGAAGGTTAAAATCTGAATTTGTAATAATATTTGTTTATGTTGATGACTTGAACATCATTGGAACTCCTAAAGAGCTTTCATAATTTGTTGAGTGTTTGAAGAAAGAATTTGAAATGAAAGATCTTGGTAAGACAAAATTTTGCCTTGGCCTTCAGATTGAACATTTGGAAAATGGAATATTTATCTATCAATCAACATATATTAAAAAGATTTTGAGGCGATTTTACATGGATAAATCACTACAAGAAAACATGCTATTAGCTACGAATTTTAGCTAGAGAACTAATATCCGTAGCTAATCAATACATTAGCATCGGATTTAGCTAGAAATGTCTTGTTTCCTAGTAAACTTTTTAGTCTGAAAATTTAGTCAAATAATAGCTAGGAATTAGCTATGAACAATCCCTAGCTAATACATTGCTTGGGACCTTTCCAAGCAAAATCTCTAGCTAAATTTTGGCGGAAAATCAAAATTGGCGCCAATTTTTTTTGCAAGAAATCTAATCTGGCGCAATTTTTCTCTCTTTAAGGATTTTCATTTAACTAGGAAAATATTTCTTAGCTATTCCCTAGCTATGTTTTAGCTAGGAAAGATGCCTAGCCAAATTGATAGGTTGCTAGGAAAGTTTCTTGCAAATTCTATATTTAAGTTTTAGTAGGAATTGAGTCGTGTGTCCCATATATATTCTTTAAAATCTTTAGAACAATTATAATTCTATAAAAACATGTGTGTGATAAATAGTAAAATTCAATAGTTATAAATAAATTTTTAAAAGTGGGACAAGAAATTAAATACAAAATGAAGGGCGTATTTTAGTGTTTAAATGTATTTCTTTTAAGCAACTATAACTCTAAACTTGAACGTAACTTTGGTTAATAGTAATAAACTTCTGATGAAGTCATAAATGACTAATTTGAGGCCAAATAAAAATACAAACTTTCAAAAATAAAAAATCATATAAAAATAAATTAAAGAAGTCTGATATAGAGAAAGACAAAGAAATAACAATTGAAAAAATGCAACATATCCAATTTTAAGACTAAAGTCATATAATAATATAGATAGAAAAATAAATACAAAATTAACGCATAATTTTTTTAGTTCTTATCTTTATCTTCTTCCCAACGAATCAAAATTCAAGAGACTTCATTTATCGAGTCAAACAAAAACATGAATCAAATAGTACAATAATGATATAAACGTTTGGATAGCGGGGTCATATGAGAAGTTGAATTTATATAAGATAAAATAGAGGAATATCAAAAGATATCTTAAAATTTTAAATTAATTATTTAGAGGTTTATGAATATGAACATCATAAGAGTTATGAATATCATATTTGAATTGGTAATTAGATATATATGAATCATGAAGATAAATATTTAAAGCAAACAAAGGAGAAAAATAGTAAATAAAATAAGAAAAAATATTATTACAAATAATATTTATGTGAAAAGTTTTAAATATATTAATAGTAAATAAGAAATATCTGAATCACTGTAACAATAGTACTTCAAATACAACTGTTGGTTTTTCCAAGGCATGACATACTAATTACTGTCTCTATCCACTTTTAATTGTCATCTTTTCATTTTTTTGAGTCAAACTATAGAAACTTTGACTAACATTTTATGATGTATTTTTTCATCATATTGACATGCAAAAAATTACAATTAATTACTTTTCGTCTACTNATTGGAAATGCATGAAGTTGAAAATGAGACTGATGAAATTGATCAAGAGCATGATGTTAATGCTATTGAAAGTGATGAAGAGATAGAAGAATCTGATTTTGAACTCTCTGAAGATGAAGGAGATGAACAAAGTGATGAAAACTTTGAAACCGATGAGAGTGAATGATAATGACTTTTTACTGTAATTTCTTTTCTAGAGTGTTTTCTTTTATTACTATTGCTACTATTTTCTGTTTCTTGATGTCATTTCTGAAAACCTAAGTATTTTTTTTTCGAAGTTGATTCATCAATCTGATGGTTATTTAGCACTCTTTTAAATGCTTTTATTTTCTAAGGATGCCATCTACTAAGTGACTTTGTTGAGTGAAGGTTCTTGATGTTGCCTAGCAACCATCAATTAAAGTTTTATCATATGTTTTAGTAGAGTATTTGATCTCATATTCAATTAGTCATATATAGGTACTTTTCCCTAAACTAGTTGAGTTAGTGAAATTACCTTAGTATATTTCCGGTGATTTATTATCGTTTTATATATGTAATTTATGGAAGGAGTAGAGGAAGAGCTGCAGATTTTTAGTGATATGCAAATGAGCTTCATTATTTTCTCTACATTAATCATTTTTATAGCATGAAATGTTGACAAATTTTAAGTGACTTCTTGAGTATTATTCTATAGTTCTTGTTAGATTTTGATCAGGAAATATGACAAGGGGAAGAGGCATCAAACGTAGTTGGGGAGGCCGTGGGGGCATAACTAACAAAGGAGGAGGAGGCAACAAGCAGCCACCAGACACTTCTCAAAAGGATGTTAGTGAATCATCAATTCCCACATCTCAGCAAGTTGGTTTAAATCAGTGTATTGTCTCATCACATGAAACCAGTGTACATACATCTCAAGAAGCCAATGCTCAACAAATAACTACTCCTGAAAATGTTGGTGGTCAACAAGAAGCTCCTACTTCTCTAGATGTTGGACGACAAGAAACACCTTTTTCTCAGAATGTTGGTGCTCAACAAGAAACTCCAACTCAAGATGTTTCTCGTGAACAAACACTCGCATCTTTTGAAAGTAGTAATCCACAGGGCAGACAAGATACACTTGGTGGCATAAAATCCTTGAGAGTAAATGGAGATACGTAAGTAATACAAAATTATAGAAGTAATGGCTAAATATGTTTTCATTTAATAATCTTCTCATAATGTATTGTATTAATGATTTTGTAGATTCTGCCCACATGAGGCTGTACGAGATGTGGTGTTAGCCTTTAAAAAAAGCTTCTCTGGACCATGGCATTGTTGGAGCAAAGTTCCAGAGCATGTACGAGACAAATGGTTTAATGATTTTGAGGTATCTATACATGAACATGATCTGCAAATTTAACTTAAGCATTAGATTTTTCGCATTAGCAAAGTCTAAAAATAAAAAAAGTATGCATGCACACGTGTGAGAAGACACTAATGGATACATGAATCTCGTAGTATACTTGTTAATAGGAAAATTATTTTGTCTTTAAAGGAGATTACTCCATATGGCCTGATGTTGTCTTTTTGTGTGGAGTTGGAGGATGATTTCTCGAGCTTAATGTTTTTTTTCTTTCTGGTGTTGTTGAAGTCATCTAGCATTTTCAATAATGCTATTCATAGAATGTACTAATGTTTCAGTACTATCTCTTTGATAATTATCAGACTCCATATCACTTTCTAGAATTTCGACATAAACGGTAAGTTTCTTTTATATTGTGCTTTCCTTTTCAGCTAACTGCTTCAGATCAGTGAGTAGTGTGTTATGATTGAATCAAATTTTACATTCGAAAATCATTTTCACATGCCAACAAGTTTTTTTAAGAGTCTTCATTATGCATATATCTTATCTCTTTATGTAGAAGTCGTGTAGCCATTTGGATTTTTTTTTTTGAAGGATACAACCCATAGAAACTTAGCAACTTTGTTACACACTTGGCAATCAATTATATAAAAGCCTCATACACTTCTCGGTTTACACAATGTCTCCTAAGTTCCAAGGCCGACCTTCTTGATAACTAGTTATTTTCTTAACTAGATTGTGCGTCTCAACTTGAAAAACAGTAGTAAATTGATTATTTAATTTATATTTGCAGAAGAATTATTCTTTTTCTGCTGAAGATAAAGTACTTGTTCGAAAAACTTTTAATCGGGTGGGTAGTGAAAGATTGAGTGACAGTTTGGGAAAAGCAAAGAGGACATTTTTAAGAAAAAAGAAAATACCAAAGTGGATTGCTCAAGTTCACTGGGACAGTTTGATGCAATATTGGAACTCTGACGGTTTTAAGAAAATATCAGCAATCAACTCAAAGAATAGAATGTCATCTAATAACGGAGAAGGTCCTTCCTTACATACTGGAGGATCAGTTGCATTTTCTGAGTACAGAAGAAGACATGTAAGTAATTCTTTATTTTTGTTTAGTGTTAATTAGTATTGGTCTTATGTTATTCTCTGATTTATGTCGATAATTAACAATATATTTAATGGTTGTAGAAGGAACTGACTGGTAAAGAGCTTCGGAACGATGAATTATTTCTAATGACTCACAAAACCAAAAACGAAAAGAAGTGGATCTGTGGAAAGTCAAAAAGGATGTGGGTATGTTTTTATCTCATTTCATCAGTGATATTTATTCTGAAAGTTATTTTTGTTTAAATTTAAATCCATGTGAATTGTTTTCTAAGAAGAACAAAATAATTGCTCTGTTAATGAGAAATTTTCTTGTTCTTTAATTCTTGGGCATAACGCAAGGTAAGTGATTTCACATTTGAAAGAACTTTTAAGTATATTTGGTTGTTAGTTGTGGTGTTAAGTGCACTTGTTTGAGGGTGGACTATTTCACCAAAAAAATGATTTCACATTTGAAATAACTTCAAGTATCTCACTGTTGAAACATATCATTATCCATGCCATCATTTTACTGGGAAATCCCAATTCTGTAAGTATTTGTTCGAGAAACACCCATTCAACCTCTTCTGGCAAACCTTGTGTTACATTCATTTTCACTAAGACTCTGGTATAGGATACCCTTTTTTGTTTAGCAGTACACACATCCGCAAAGAGTTGTTTCTCTAGTCGACTAGAAATTATACTAAGAGTTTCACCCCAATAGTTAAGGACCAGTGAACAGGACTTCATCTCTATCGTTTTGGTTTTGGAATTTCACTATGTAGCAGCTTGCATCGTGGTAATATAACTCAGGTACATAAGCAAAATTTTAGTACCCATCAATATAATTGCTCATGTAGGAGAAATCAGGTGCTTCACAACATATACATCACTAGAGCATTATTCCATTCATCGGTCAGTTTCGTTATTTCTGATGCCTCTAATACAATTAATGGTCGTCCATCAATTATATTTGGTGGGTTATAGGTTAAAGGCATACCAGTGGTGGAAGTACAGTTCGACATGAACAGGTTGTTCCAAACTTCTTCCTATCTGTATATTTCTTATTGAGCTCATTGTATTTTGTTTCTGCCCGACTCTCATTCCACCTTAAGGTTTGAATAAGGAACCTGTATGGTTTCAATAGAGCATTTAGAAAAGATGTCTTGTATTAGTTCAATACTAGTAGACAATCATTCCAAGAACCCATCAAGCTTTTATAAAATTGAAGTATCTCTTTCTCAATTTCATCATGTTTTAGGAGCTGTCTACTATCAAGACTGGTTAAAATAAAAATATTATCCATGTTGGCTCAAGTTTTCACACAGATAAGGAACTACTTCTTGTTGTTGTCTCCTGCTACTTCAAGCCAGTGAGCCTTAGATTTCTGTTTCAACACCTTCTCCTGGAGATAAGACCATTTTTTATGTTCAACTACAACTTCTTTTTCTATGTCAAATATAGTGTTGGCTACACTAATCCCCACATGTTGAGTGATCTGTTTTTTGATGGATTCTAACTTCTCTCTTGCCTCAGTGACTCTATTGCCAAAGCTCCCCATTTCTTATGTCAATAACCTCTACAGAGGTTCTTTACACAACTTCATTTTTTTCAATATATATCTCATCTTACATTTTGTTTCCAAATGGTTGTAATAATGTTTNGCTCAATAAGAATCGGCGAGTGATCAGAAAAACTATTCTTCTTGAATTGAGCTGTCAGATTCCGTGTTGTATCATCCAATAATCATTACAAAGAGCCTTGTCAATTCTACTCCATATGTTACAATTTGTTCAAGTATACCTTCTTCCAATAGATTTCATATCTATAAAGATTTAATACATTTATTACTGTTGAAAGTCTTTTGTTTCAGATTCAGTGACCTGTTGGCCCCTAATTCATTCCAAATCTAGCAGGGGAGAATAGAAATATCCACAAATACACCAAGGTTCAATGATGATAGAACCTATTCTAAGTAATTTCTGCCATAAGCTTCTCTTCCTTTGCTCTCTACAATTTTTGGCATAGATCACTGTTAGCAGACAATAAAAATTAGAACACTTACTTGCTACCTTTATATGTGTAAAATGATCATATACTTCTTCCATCAGAATAGTCATTTCACCAGACATCCTTAAAATCCAGATTCTCTTATTTTCGGCTAATGAGTAGTTATAGATGCATAAATTGATCATGGTAATATAAATTGATCATTGTTTGAAGGGGCTATTCATTCCCATTACGTTCCAGATTAACCAGTTCATTAAAGAGAGAGGTGTACCCTCCCATCAGGAGGTTTCTAAGTCTATCTTCTCGCTTCATTTCCCTGAGACAGTGAATAGAAAACATTTGCCATATTCACTGTTGTCCATGTTTGTAGTTTCCTCTAATAGGTACCTAATTGCACCTACTCTGTGTATGATAAACCACTGCCAGTTATCCACGCCAATGGAAGTGATTATCCTTTCTGGAATGTCACAACACTCTTCTTGTAACTTTGTTTGCTTTTCCTCCCTTTGTTTCTGATGTTGTATGCTCATTGCTTTGTGAGGTTCCTTATTTTGATCATGTTAGTTCATATCATCTTCGCATCTGTTTATTTCTTATTGAACTCATTATATTTTGTTAAGCCTGACTCTCATTCCACCTCAAGGTTTGAATAAGGAACCTATATAGTTTCAATATAGCATTTAGGAAAGATGTTCTTGTATTAGTTCAAATATATATATTTCATTGTTTACTTTATCAATTACAGTATTCTATTCCTTTAATTATATAAGTTTATTTCTTGTTGTCCATTTATTCTATTACAGAATAAATTTGAGTACTTTCATAGCACCTTTTGCAACTTGATAGCTTTGTTATACAATTTAATAGCTAATCACTTTATTCTTTTTTCAGAATACATTTACAAATACAATTAAGGATAAGGTGGGTGAGACTTCAACATTAAGGAATGAAGAAGGTCTTGAAGTAGATGACGGAGACATGGAGAGAAACACGACCACAAATGGAGAAGATGAAGGAGAAAAAACTAGTGAAGATGATGTGAATTTATTGAAAACGGTATCGGAGGAGCAATTACTGAAAACTTGGATAGAAACAGTTGGTGGAACTAAAAAAGGAAAAATATATGGGCTTGGTTCTAGAAATTGTTTGCTGGCAGATTCAAACAATTCTAATTGTGCATCCTCTACTGCTCAGAATCCTTCAAATATTCCTACTCAACAAATATTTGAAACACCTGAATTTCAACAACTTCTTGACCGCGTGTTGGAGCAACGGATGACGAATATGCAAGAGCATGTGCAAATGGATATTCGGGAAAATATGGAAGCTCAAGTGACTATTGCGGTTCGTGCTGCTGTGGCTCGGATGCTTGGTTTTACTCCTCAACCACCACCAGATGGATCTGGTTCTACCCCAAATGTACCTTAAGATAATTTATGTTACTGTTTTTATGTTTTAAGACATGTTTTAGCTAGTAACCATGTACTTCACTATTCAAGGATTTGATGATATTATAACTCTGCTTATTTTGAAAAATTGATTTGATTTAACTATGTTTTTCATCTTGTATCAAATATAGAAAATTATATTTGTATTCGTCATACAATTTCTGGCTAGATTTATCTAGAAAATATCCCTAGCTGTTTTTAGCTAGTCATTTAGCAAAGAAAATATTCCAAGCAAAATTTGAAAAATAGCTAGAGAATTTGTAAGTTTAGATAGGGTAATTCCTTGCTAAGTCTTAGTAAAGTCAACATTTACCAAGCAAATTTTTCTATGAATTTAGCTAGTATACATCGTAGCAAACTGTTTGCTACGGAAAGAGCCTAGCAGAGATATCTTAGCTAAATTAGCTAGGAATGGCATAATTTGCTAGCTAAAAATTAGCTAAGAGCTTATTAGCTTTGAAGGTCTGCTAGGGTCATTTTCCTAGCTAAATTGACATTCGCTAGGGATTTTATCACTTTTGCTAGGATTTGCGTCTGTAGCTAAACGCCTGTTTTCTTGTAGTGAATCACACCCATTAAGTACCCCGATGGTTGTGATATCTCTTGATATAAATAAAGATCCATTTCGACCTCAATAAAAGGATGAAGAGATTCCTGGTGATGAAACACCATATCTCAGAGCTATTAGGGCACTAATGTACCTTGACAACAATACCCGACCAGATATTTGTTTCACGGTAAATTTATTGGCGAGATTCAGCTCATGTCCAACAAGAAGACATTGGAAAGGTGTTAAGCATATATTCAGATATCTTCAAGGAACAATTGATATGTGATTGTTGTATTCTAATGCATCCAAGTCAGAATTGATCGGTTATGCAGATGCGGGATATTTGTCTGACCCACATAAAGCTAGATCTCAAACAGGCTATTTATTCACATATGGAGGTACAAATATATCATGACGTTCGATGAAGCAAACAATAGTTGCTACTTCTTCAAATCATGCAAAGGTAATAGTCATTCATGAAGCCAGTCGAGAGTGTGTATGGTTGAGATCAATGACTCAACACATTTTGCAATTATGCGGTCTTTCTGTGCAAACAAAGACTCCAACAATATTGTATGAAGATAATGTTGCTTGCATAGCTCAATTAAAGGGAGGATATATCAAAGGAGACCGAACAAAGCATATTTCACCTAAGTTCTTTTTCACACATGATATTCAACAAAATGGTGAGATAAATGTTCAACAGATTCACTCGAGTGATAATCTTGCAGATTTATTCACTAAGGCATTGCCAACGTCAACATTTGAGAAGTTAAGATATAAGATTGGAATGTGTCGTCTCCGAGATATCAAATAAAGTTTTCATCAGGGGGAGTAAAATACACGTTGTACTCTTTTCCCCTTAACCAAGGTTTTGTCCCATTGGGTTTTCCTGGTAAGGTTTTTAATGAGGCGGCACTCAAGGCGTATTACAAGATGTGTGTACTCTTTTTCCTTCACTAGGCTTTTTCCCACTAGGTTTTTCCTAGTAAGGTTTTAACGAGGCACATTATCTATAAACATCCAAGGGGGAGTGTTACAAATCCATTTAATTGTGGATGTTTTTCTTGATCTATTCCTAACGTAATGTATCTATTTATTATATTAATTAAACAATATACTAACGTATTTGTCAAATGTTGTAAAAGGATGGTTTGAATATCCTATAAAAGGGTAGTCTTTCACCCTTGTGAAACACGAGATTAAAATAAGGCTCTCAACTTTATACTTTCCATCACACTTTGTCTTACTTTCTTGTTTAAGTATTCTTGCATTTTTCTTGTTTTACAACACTTTTCAAATTCTTCATGCAGTTTACTATTTCATTAAAAAAAATTAGATTTCTAGCATCTCATAATATTTAATATATAATAACTAATAATATATGATTTTTAAAAAAAATTATTTAGTATAGGGGTAAAATGATATTTCAACTTTACACTTTGGAGCTTCCCATTTTTAGTAATATATGATATGATGATGATATGATATGATGATATATGATATGCGAGTTGAACAACTAATTAATTATTTTATAGTCATACTCATTTGTGAAGTTGGTCGAATTGATTCACCGTTTATTTTTTTTGAGCCTGTATTTGTCACTTTCAAATGCATGTTAATTACAAACACATGTTTTAACAATATTTATGTTATTTTAAAAAAAATTATACTAATTGACATGGAATATATACATGTATATATCCAGAAACTAATAAGAAAATAAATGCAAAAATTACAAAACTATCATAAAGATTGTTACTCGCTGGCATTAAAAAATCATCTAATTAATATCTACTATTACTATGAGTGGAGCCCAACATGAAATAGATAGATCTATGTATCCATATTCTTTAACAAAAAGTTCAAGTTTACCCCATCATTTTTTTACTTTGGTTAAAAATTTCCCTAAGGTTGAAGCTCTATTAACAATTAATAAGTGGAAAATGAGACTTTATTTAATGATATTGGAACTAATATTACACCAAAAGTTTGTAAAGTTTTCCAAAAATTTTCAAATAATTAATAAGAAACAAAACAAAAATATCTCATTTAAAATTTCTAAATGGCCCATTATGGGGAAGTAGCTTTCTTTAGATAGTTGACAAAACACTATCAAGATATCATTATTTATTTTTTATATAAAGAACTTTAACATCCATCTTCTTAGCTACCTCCTCAGTATAGCCGCCATTAAAATAAGTCCTAAAATTATAAAAGCCGCCACTAAAATATTGAATATAATTTTGTGACAAATTACCTCTTCCAATAATACTTTGCTCCAACTGGGGGCTGCTTTCTTCATTGCTTCCACACATTGGATATTTCTAAAGTCTTGATTTACACGTCAACTAAATGACTGATTGTAACAAACTAATTTAAATACAATGACACCAGTTACTGATTCACTGGCCTATCCTTCCTAGGCGAAGTTAGGTGGGGTTTGTGGGTTCGAATGAATTTAGTAGTTTTTTCGTAAATTTTATATTTGTACTACAAAATTAAATAAATATATATGTATGTATATTAACTTGTGAACTCCTAACAAAATTGATTGATGACTCAGTTATAAGGAATAAGAGCTATGAAAATGTTTTTCACGCTAGAGTTATGTATTCAAACCCTATTATCAACAAAAAGTCTCTTTTTATTTTAAAAAGAAATTTAGAAACCCCAAACTCTTAATCTTGGCTCCGCCTCTGCTAAGTTTCTAGAATTTGCATGCCATCCATATTCACTAAGGTCGTTTCATAGGATTTATAAAAATAATGCTAAATAGAGTGTATTAGTAATGCTTACATTACTAATATTTGTATTAGTTATACATAGTATTATTTGGTTTGTTGAATTAAAATTACCATACATAAAAATATATTCATTTACATATATATCCTCCATAATTATGATGGAAAAGATTACAAAAGATTTTAAGGGGTTATTGAGTCTATAACCATGCTAATGCATACATTATATCCCCTTGCATTATTAATATCTAAAAATTCATGTTATTAATAATATACACACTAGTATACAATAAAATAATGTACTAAACAATATTGTATTAATACTAATACATAAACTTAATAAATACATTATTTTTACTGATACACTCTACCGAAATCTTATTTTCCTCAAATAAATGAAGTAGAAAAGTCGCCACGTTGGAAAAAAATATGTCAGTATCAAATCATGGAATGCAAGACTGTTTTTCATATACACATTTATTGCCCAACTATGAGTACGTGTGTGCTATGTAATGTATTCGATCAAATTAAAAGTTTGATTTTATGTAAATATTTTTTGCAAATGTGGAGAGACTATGAGAGGAAATGTATTGTGGTGGATATAGAAACTAATCCTAACTAGCTATATTTTCTTTTTTTCAAGTCAAAGTTATACATCATCATGCTCATCGATCTTTTTTTTCCACAAAAAATAACAGATCAAGTTGATCAAGTCACCTGGCGGCTCTTAACAAATGCTAATAATATTCCACTTTAATAAATATTATACACAAGTCTATCTCCATATAGTTTATAAATAGGTCCTAGTTCATCTTAGTTTGTACCAACAACATTTCTCATCAAACATCATGGCTACCACACAAATAGCTGTTATCGTGCTTCTAGGATTACTTGTTGCCACCAACATTCACATAACAGGTTTCTACTTAAACATTTTGAATTTCTGACTAAAATAATATTGTTGATAATTATTATTTTTTCCGTATACTCATAGTTGTGTATCATTTCCCACACTAACCTGCATGACTATATTCATTTTAACCAAAGTTATTTGATATTTTTCGGTTAACACTCACAAACTTTTCTAATTTGAGGGGATGAGAGCAAAGGCGGATCCAAAATTTAAAATGCAGTCAAAATCTAATATTTATTCTTATGTAGTGAACTTTTGAAACGTATACAGTTTTGAGTTAAAACAATTAGATTCGGAGGAACCAGTAATTACATATATACTACATCTGCCCTAGCAAGAATTGGTTAAGTTTCTAAAACCCCATATTTTCTACTTGTTATTGAGCAGAGGCCCAATTAGGTGTTTGCTATGGAATGATGGGGAACAACTTGCCATCACACTCGGAAGTTATACAGCTCTACAAGTCAAGAAACATTGGAAGATTGAGGCTTTATGATCCGAATCATGGAGCTTTAAATGCGTTAAGAGGATCAAACATTGAAGTGATACTAGGACTTCCAAATGTAGATGTGAAACACATTGCTTCTGGGATGGAACACGCGACATGGTGGGTACAGAAGAACGTTAAAGATTTCTGGCCTGATGTTAAAATTAAGTACATTGCTGTTGGTAATGAAATCAGCCCTGTTACTGGCACATCGTCTCTTACCTCATTTCAAGTTCCTGCTTTGGTTAACATTTATAAAGCAATCGGTGAAGCTGGTTTGGGAAATAACATTAAGGTCTCAACGTCAGTAGACATGACGTTGATTGGCAACTCTTATCCACCATCACAGGGTTCTTTTAGGAACGATGTGAGATGGTTCACTGATCCGATTGTTGGATTTTTGAGGGATACGCGTGCACCTTTGCTCGTTAACATTTATCCTTATTTTAGTTATTCTGGTAATCCAGGACAGATTTCACTTCCCTATGCTCTTTTTACAGCACCTAATGTAGTGGTACAAGATGGTTCGCGTCAATATAGGAACTTATTTGATGCTATGTTGGATTCTGTTTATGCTGCCATGGAACGAACAGGAGGAGGATCTGTAGGAATTGTTGTGTCAGAGAGTGGATGGCCGTCTGCTGGTGCATTTGGTGCCACACATGACAATGCAGAAACATACTTGAGGAACTTAATTCAACATGCTAAAGAAGGTAGTCCCAGAAAGCCTGGACCTATCGAGACTTATATATTCGCCATGTTTGATGAGAATAACAAGAATCCAGAGCTTGAGAAACATTTTGGATTGTTTTCACCAAACAAGCAGCCAAAATACAACCTCAACTTTGGGGTGTCTGAAAGAGTTTGGGATATTTCTGCTGAAACTAATAGCACTACTTCTTCACTCATAAGTGAGATGTAAAAACACACATGTGAAAGCATCTAGTATCCGCAAAAATATTTATTCGTCATGCAATTTTATGTTTGTATGCAACACCAAATAAATTCCTTTTGTTTGTGATATTTGTGATTTTGGGAAGAAACTTTTTGTAAGTTTGTATATTGCTTACACCATCAATTACATTATTTCCATGTTTGATTAGACTCCAATCTGGTAAACTGCAAAATTTTAATTATTGTTTAATCATTGATTTGACTCGGTCATTTCATTCCTCACCTAAATTGGAGGTAGTACAAAAAGAATTGACTTTACTAATTTAAGGTTTTACCTTATATCACGTCAATCAAAGTAAAAAATAGAGGTGCATTTCACTAGTTAATTATTATTTTTTTCATTTTACCCCTCATTTAATGATAAGTTTAAGTCAGTTAATTATTCATATTTATGATTTATAGTTTGAATTATTTATATTGTCAAGAATAATTTGAAAATAACTAGAAAAAACAAAAATTAAAAAGTGGTATTCAATTTAGGTCGTACACTTGTTTTCTTAATGGATATGCATTGCCTTCAAAAATTTCAACCTCACTTACTGTCTTCAAATTTTGAATAGAATATGTAGTTATGTTTTTCTAAGCCCCTTGAGATGAGAAGCATCAGTCTTGATAAATGCAGGTCATAGACAAAAATACCAAATCATTTTGTTTTTTAGAAAAAAATACCATTTTTTTTTTTAGAAGAGAGGAATGAACAAGCAATGCAAACAGTATAACAAATGGATTGAATTTGAAGTCAACGTTGATAGCTATGTCCATAGAAAAGCCGCCATTAAAATAATACTGCATATAAAAAGAAAAAGCCGCCACTAATAAAATGGATTTATATAATTATGGTATAGTCTAGGTGCTAAAGGTCTTCCAATAATACTTTGTTGCAACTTGCTTGCTTCTAAGCTTCCACTAATCCTTTGAATTATTAAACAGATAGCTGGGTCAATATCGTTTAATAACATAGAATTATATTCCTCCGAACAGAATGTTTTTTATAT
Source organism: Solanum stenotomum (assembly GCF_019186545.1). Lineage (NCBI taxonomy): Eukaryota > Viridiplantae > Streptophyta > Magnoliopsida > Solanales > Solanaceae > Solanum > Solanum stenotomum. The sequence continues at coordinate 48,588,714 of NC_064282.1, forward strand.
TCCTTTGGTTTAAATTTGTTTGTCATATTTTTTCTCGCTTATTTTATTTTTATTTAATATGTTTTTTTTTTTAATTTGATAACTTTTTAATTGCAACATCTCATATGACATACTTAAGATCAAAAAAATACTCCCTCCGTCCCTATTTAGTTGTCCACTTTAGAAATGACACACATATTAAGGCAACAATGATTAGCATAGTGAAGTTACAATTTTGCCCTTATTAATTATGATTCCAAAATAAATTTATTCAAGGTAACTAATCAATGTTGGGGGAAGTTTAAATTTTCAAGAAGTTTAAATGAGGGTATAATAGGAAAATTTTTTTTTGTCCTTTCTTGATTTGTCAAAATGGACAAGTAAATAGGGACATCTAAAAGAGGAAATATGGACAAGTAAATAGGGACGGAGGGAATATTTTATTACGCTATTTATATTTGTAGTTTAATTCCTTTGGAACATGTAATTGGATTTCAAAAGTTGTACTACTTGTTTTCATAAATATAAGACCCCATAATTTATTGTGCAAGTATCTTAAAATTCAGCTTATAACCAAAGGTGGGCCATAGGTGGGTACATATGTACTCGTTAACATTCAGAAATTTATATATATATATATAGAAAAACTAACAGAAACTACATATAACTAACCATGTCCCCTGGAAAGTAAAACTCCCCTTGACCATTGAGGTATTACACTCAAGAAAGTTAACTCTACATATTTGATATTACCTTAAATGCTTAAACTCATATTAAAATAAAGTAAAGTTAAAGTATTAGCTTAGAGCTCATATTTGATCAATTTTTAGTATTGTTCAAGCTATTAGTGACCAATCGAATATGACATTATCTGATAATTGTCACTGTAAATTTTGCTAATGCTTAAATTAAGATAATATTAATACACTCAGAGTCTTCAAATCATGGATTCGTCTGTGCATATAACTATATACAAGTTTTGTAATGTGAAGGCCGCATTTGAACTTTCAACTTCACCAACATCTTCAAACTTGTCATTCCTTTTTTGTACAAAATGATCAAGTTGTTGTATGGACATGTGATTAAACGGGCCCCCCTGGCGGCTCTTAAGTTCGTTAGCCTAAAGATAACAAATAATTAATAATATTATCAGTCGAATTTTATATTCAAGGCTACTATATATATATATATATATATATATCTAATATACTTTATTATAATCTAAATATAAATAATTTGAAGTTCATCTTAGTTTCTATCAACAAACCTTGTTCTCATCACATAAACATACACTACTAAGTACTAATGGCTGCTATTTTGCTTCTTGGATTACTACTTGTTGCCACCAGCATTGACACAACAGGTATTTACTTGAAAGTTACTTTTCATATCAAACTTGTCTACTTTTCCCAAATTAAATTGCACAACCTTCATTTAGTAGTCCTTCCGTTTAAAAAAGAATGACCTACTTTTCTTTTACTCTGTTTAAAAAAGAATGTCCTCTTTCCTTTTTTTAAATAGGGGGAGTAATAGTTATTTTCTAGTTTTGGGGTAAAATTCACCGGCTTTTCATATTTTTTCATCTTTGGAAGAAATCCATAGATTGATTAAGTTTATAACACCATTTTGCAGTTCTTATGGAACAGGGGCTGAATCAGTAGGTGTTTGCTATGGAATGCTAGGCAACAATTTCCCTAGCTTCACATAACGACGTTATACAGCTCTACAAGTCAAGAAACATAAAAAGATTGAGGCTTTATGAACCAAATCATGAAGTTTTACAAGCCTTAAGAGGATCCAACATTGAAGTTATGCTAGGAATTCCCAATTCAGATGTCAAGCATATTGCTTCCAGTGGGAACATGCAAGATGGTGGGTAGAGAAAAACATTCGAGCTTTTTATCCAGATGTTAATATTAAGTACATTGTTGTTGGAAATGGAATAAGCCCTTTCACAGACACATCTCATCTTACCTCACATCTTGAAACTGCCATGAGTAGAATTTATAATTCAGTTTATTTCACTGGTTTGGGATACAACGTCAATGTCACAACGTCTATAGACATGACATTGATGGGAAAATCTTATCCACCATCTCAGGGTTCGTTTAGGGACGATGCTAGGAAGTTTGTTGATCCTGTTGTTGAGTTTTTAAGAAATACAAATGCACCTTTGCTTCTTAATGTTTATCCTTATTTTAGCTACTCGAGTAATCCAGGGCAGATTTCTCTCCCCTATGCTATGTTTACTGCACCTAATGTGGTGGTACAAGACGGTTCGTATCAATATAGGAACTTATTTGATGCAATGGTGGATTCTGTTTATGCTGCCCTCGATCAAATACCAGGACGGCCAGATCAGAGCTCTATAAGGATTGTTGTGTCTGAGACCGGTTGGCCATCTGCTGGTGGATTTGGAGCCACAACAGATAATGCAGCAACATACTTGAGGAACTTAATTCAACATGCTAAAACGGGTACTCCAAGAAAGCCTGTGCCTATTGAGACATATTTATTCGCAATGTTTGATGAGAATAACAAAAATCCAGAGCTTGAGAAACATTTTGGATTGTTTTCCCCCAACAAGCAGCCCAAATATCAACTAAACTTTGGAACTTCTGACATTTCTGCTGAAACTAATGTCACTGCTTCTTCCCTCATAAGTGAGATGTAAGAAGAGACATTTGAAATCTCTTTACGTAAGTATTGCTTGGATGGAAAACTTAGTACCAACAAGAGAATTTTTTCTTTTTGAAATTAGATATTAAATTACATTGTGCGGTTTGTGTAAGTTCACATGTATTGTTAACCAGAGGCAATGCAATCTCCGAGTCGTGTTATAACTTCCTTTATTTCTTCCTGATGTTGATCATCTTACAGCAATTTTGTAAGTTTGTAAATTTCATATTCCAGAGATTTTGGATGGAGTAGTGAGTAACTAGGAGTTCTTAGGTAATGGCACAAAATCATTGTCAAACATTTGATAAAAGAAAAAAGAAGGCTCAGATCACTCACCTCTAGTAATACAATATTCACAATCAACAGAGATTATAGAAAAAAACTTTCATGTTATTGAAATTTTGGACCAAACATGTGACTGTCTTACCACTGCTTGAGGAGAACTGGTAGCTGAGTTTGTGGGAAATTCATCTCTTTTTTCATTACAAGCTGAAGAAAGTGAAGAAAGATTTGGTCATGTGTCACGACTCAAAAACTCGAATCATGATGGCACCTACCATAACCCACCAGTAGGTAAGCTGACCCATATCTCAAAACGACAAGTAACAGATATATTGGGTAGAAATAACGACCAAAGGGGAATTTAAAGTAGTTCCAAGATACACTGCGAAAAACAGAGAACAATAATATATACAAAAGAAGCAAAAGTACAAGATCCAAACCCACGACCTGGTGGACATCAGTACAAAGCTACTATACGAGTACAAGTCCCAAAAGTGGACCAAAAGTACAGACTTATCTCAAAAATAAAAGATTAGCCACAACCTATATACAGAAGGATATAGGCTAAAATAGGACGCCATCAGCTCACCCTCAGTCTCCGAAGATCCCCGCAGCTAGCCCAAATCAACGCTTACGGCTGGCACTCGAAACTGTATAAAAAATAGATAAAAAGTGTAGTATGAGTATCAAGGCAACATGTGTCTAGTATGCATCATAGGCCGACTGAGCTGGGAAAGTAAAAACAATAATGAAAAGCAAGAAAGTAAAGCAACTAGAGGTCGTAACAAGGATATGATAATGGAAAGCCTAACTAGAAAGCACAGGAGTATAGAAAAGGACGAATATTAGCAAACAACTAACTATAACCTTGCTTGACCCCATAAGCCCAGAAGGTACACTCGTAGAATATATGATATATGAACATGCGACCACAACTTAGTAGAATAGATAACATACAATTACAGCACAAGTACAACATAGTCCAAACTCTTCGTCATTACCCTGAGTCTCTATGCACAATAAACATAGACAATCACAGCATAATAAGCCATTTTGGTTATATTATGGAACCCATATGCAAACTTTTAGTGTACCAGTGTGGTATTCGATCCATTAATTAGTATGTACTATTGTGGTATCCAATCCACTCAGAAACATCTATCGGTGTGGTATCTGACCCACTCATCAAACACATACCACAATCACAATGAATAACAATCATACTTGTACGCCAAGCCAAGCAAACACACTCATTACATGCGATGAAAAACATTCGACATTTCAAATCATGGATTTTCCTATTTGCCTAATTATATATATAGCCTGCAATAATAACAAAGCAGTTGACAAGAACATATAGCATAAACGGTACACAAACAACCATCACTTACCTCAAATCAAGCCTTGAAAACTCTTAAGAATTTGAGTTTTCCCCTTGTTACAAATTCTGGATTGTTCTTGGTCTAAGAGAATAACAAAATAACATAATCAATGAATAATGACCTAATTAAACTTGGATTATTACTTAATACTAACCCTAGACCAATTTCATGATCATTCTACCAAAAACCGGGGATTTTTCCACCATTAGTTTGAGTCAAAACCCTCCCTTAAGCGTATCACCCTAGATTCTAAGGCTTAAGAATCAAAATACAAGTTAAGGGAGTAGTTAAGTTACCTTTACCGAAGAAATTGGTGAAAAAATTGAAGACAATTGTCCTAAGTCGCCTTTTCTTTTCCCAAGAATGAAGTTGCAGAATAATGAGAGGTTTTGACATGTTTTCTCCTTTAATTCTTAACTGACCCACTATAGCGGCCACCAACTTGCTATAGCGGCTCCGCCATAAGGGGACCACCCGCTATAACGGAAATTAATTCCCTTGCTAGAGCGGCGTGACATGCACCCACTATAGCGGATTACACGGGACAAAAACTCGACATTCTCCCCAAAAGCTCCCCTTTCACACACACCTTCGAACCTTGATGTTCTAAACTAACTCTTCCACACCAAGTTCGACATTAGAAGTTCTACTTACCAAATTTGATTATGAATCCTCAATGTCTTAGCTATTAGAAAAACCAAGTCAAGCTTGGACATTCTTCCTATTTCATTCCTAGATTTCCCTGAACTACACCTCGCTCAGATTTCGCCTGTGACTGGACTAGTTTAAAACTTTCAAGTCACGACTCAAAAAGTTTTCTTACCTAATTATTTCACCATTTATCTATCCATAACGACTGGAAGGTGTCGTTACATCACTTAAAGGAAAAATTACCTTATTAGACGTACTCCACTATCATATATACAAATCCTACCTATAATTAAAAAAATACATATATTGCCACTAATTAAGAATTTTATACCGTGTTTGAGAAAGATACACTCAAATACACATATCCCTAAACAATAGTCTAAATTAGTTATTTGCACAATTAAACCATCTCCAATTTATGCTCCCGTGTCAACCAACTCTCCCTCTCTCTCATCAACCTCTCAGCCCACATCCTCCACCACCAATCTCTTTCTTCCTTTGTTCTATCTGCCATGATTTTACCATTAAACCTCTAAAACCTAAATCTCGAACAACTACATTACAAGTTAAGGTGTGTATCTATTTAACCATTATTCAAAGTCATACATGTGACATATTTCAATTTATTTTGTCTTGTAATTTTCAAAATTTAAGGTCAAAATCCAACGATCATATCGGATCGAATGTTGTAGCAGCAACAAAAGTCACAAGCCTTTTAAATCCTTCAACGCATTGGGAGGATAATCCTTTGTTGATCGTTTTAGTTCTACTTTGAGGCTTATGGTTACTTAAAAAATGGCATGAAAATTGGAGCACTGACTATTTTCTATAATGGACTGGTTGCAATTTTTTATGTCACTAACAACAAGGCAGCGGATATTCTAAAGTTAGCAGAAAGGTAACAAATTGTATATATTTTTCATCATAAATTCTGACACAATATTGATGTATCTTATACATTATTGGGTTAAGATCATATGTATCTAATTTTTTAGTAGTGTATGTGATTAAGGGTGTGTTTGGTATGATTTTTTTTCCTAGAAAATATTTTGTTGGAAAACAAGTGGATTTCTAACTTATTTTCTCATATTTGGTTGATGAGTAAAAAATATTTTTAATGTTTGGTTGGTGAATGAAAAACATTTTCCAGAAAATATCTTTTATTTTTGGCTTGAGACTAGAAAATACTCTTTAGAAAAATAATTTTTAACCTAAAAATCAACTCTGATAATTGATCTAGGATCTGACCCTAACACCTGAACTAGGACACAACCCCGACAATCATTTTAAAATCTTACCCAGCACCTAACCCAGACTTCTGACCCTGAAGTATTTTTCAAAAATAATTTTCTTTTAAAAAAAAGAATTTGACGTATTAGCGGAGTGTGGGGGGGGGGGGGGGGGGGGGGGGGNNGGGGGGGGGGGGGCTGGGGGTGACTTGTATATGTCAATACATGCAACTAACATGTATCTACACATCATTTAGTTTTTATCAATGTATCTGATTATGTATACATATATCTGACAAAATATATGCATGTATCTGAATAAGACTTCATGAATTTGATAAAGCGTACATGTTTATGAGTCAAGAAGTCTAAACTTGCTAAATCGCCAAAAAAAGAGAAGAATTTTGATTGTTTAATTTTTTTTAGGAGTTGTGATATGACATATCCTCTAAAGTTGTTACAACCATAATTTTCTCCTTAATTAATAACTTTCAGTTTTATCCCTTAATCAGACACACTCTTGAATTAATGGTTTCAATTATTGTTGCGAAATAGAGTTAGAATAGGAGCAGTATACCTTGTATCCTAACCCTAATCCTATTCTAACTCAAATGTGTCTCCTTAGATTTGTAGTTGTACTAGGACTCTACTTGTAGTTGTATGCAATTGTATAAGTAGCATACGTATTGTACGCAATTATTATCAAGAAATAATATCCTCCCTTCTCTCTGGTTATGTGTTTTCTACATGGTATCAAAGCATTAACACACACAAACGTACGTTGCATCAAACTTGTTCAAGAACCAATGACTTTCTCTTCATTGTAAGCCTCTTTATCCCTCTCAGCTTCTTCATTGCACCATCTTGTGGTTGTGTGTCCTATCAAACTTAGACCTACCAATTACCCTATATGGAGAGCACATATTCTAAAACTGATGCAAGTAATGAAGATCACTAAGTTGGTCCAAGAAAAGAAACTTGTTGAAGTTGAAAATCCAGCCAAAGATAACAATGGAATGGCAATTAATGGATAGTAGAAAAATTTCGACACTAATTGGGATGAGCAAGATGTTCAGCTAAGAACCTGGATCTCAGGAACTATGACTGAAGAGAGCATGATCTCATTGATGACTACTCAAAACCCAAAGAGATGTGGGAGTGCTTAGAGGAAGCCTACCTTCAAGCAACAAAGGATAAAGAGTTCCAACTTAAGCTACAAATGCAGAATATTAAGTTAAGAAACCAGAAACTTGATGAGTACTTGAAAGAATTCAAAGGCATATGTGATGGACTTGCTGCCATACACAAGTCAGTTGATGAAGACAACAAAGTCATTAACTTTGCCCGAGGACTAGATCCAAAGTACAGGACGTTTAAGACTATTATGTTGGGAAAGCCTCCATGTCCTACCTTCAATTAATTTGTCAATGCTCGTAGAGGTTTTAACATGAGAGAAGAAAAGAAAGAGGGGCCCCAACAAGACTATAATATGACATTTACTTCACAGAGAAGTAGGGGTTGAGGGAGTTACAATCACATGAGAGGTAACTCTAGTTTTAACTCAAGAGAAAAAGGGTTCAGGGCTGCTGGACAGTCAAATAGTAATCAAAAGTCAGAATATGCAGACTACAAACACCGAGAAAGGAAAACCCACGTCTAATTTATGTCAAATGTGTGGTAAAACAGTCACAGTGAAGTGCTTCTACAAGTGGGATTACTCTTATCAAGCTAAAGATGATCTTCCGCGGGCCCTGTCTGCTATGAACATGCAAAAACCACAGGTGAAGATGTTGCAATGTATGTGGGTTTTGGTGAAACAACTCACATGACAAACACATCAGCTAATTTATTTGATCTTCAAATCTATAATGGGACAGAAAACATAATTGTAGGGAATAGTTCTCAATTAGCAATTACACATGTTGGAAATCTCAACAAGTCAGGTTTGAAAGTTAAAGATATACTGGTAATTCCTAAAATCAGAAAGATTTTCTCTCAGTTAGTAAACTTGGAAATTACAATTTTGCAACTCTTGAGTTTGATGAATTTTGTTTCCTTATTAAGGACAAGAAGTTAGGAACACCACTGGCCAAGGGCTCTAATACAGGAGGACTCTACCAACTGGAAGACNAGAGGAAGAGGTTCCCCAACAAGACTATAATATGACCTTTACTTCACAGAGAGGTAGGGGTTAAGGGAGTTACAATCACATGAGAGGTAACTCTAGTTTTAACTCAAGAGGAAAATGGTTCAGGACTGTTGGACAGTCAAATAGTAATCAAAACAGTCAGAATATGCAGACTACAAACATTGAGAAAGGAAAACCCACGCCTAATTTATGTCAAATGTGTGGTAAAATAGTCACACTGAAGTGCTTCTACAAGTGGGATTACTCTTATCAAGCTAAAGATGATCTTCCGTGGGCGCTATCTGCTATGAACATGCAGAAACCACAGGTGAAGATGTTGCAATGTATGTGGGTTTTGGTGAAATAACTCACATGACAAACACATCAGCTAATTTATTTGACCTTTAAATCTATAATGGGACAGAAAACATAATTGTAGGGAATGGTTCTCAATTAGCAATTACACATGTTGGAAATCTCAACAAGTCAGGTTTGAAAGTTAAAGATATACTGGTAATTCCTAAAATCACAAAGATTTTCTCTCAGTTAGTAAACTTGGAAATTACAATTTTGCAACTCTTGAGTTTGATGAATTTTGTTTCCTTATTAAGGACAAGAAGTTAGGAACACCACTGGCCAAGGGCTCTAATACAGGAGGACTCTACCAACTGGAAGACAACAATCTATTTGCCTTAACAACAACACAAGATTGGAAGAAGTCAAAGAGTATTTGGTGCTCTACATTAGGACATCTTAGTTTGAAATCTTTAAATTTTTTGAGTAGCAATAAATGCATTGATGTTAGGAGTTGGAATAAGGTGTCTTGTATCTGTACTAGTTTTCATATAGGGAAAAGTTGTAAACTTTCTTTTGAGTTAAGAAATAAAATTGAATAGATTCCTTTACACAAAATACATTGTGATCTTTGGGGACTAGCACTTGTTGAGTCTTCCCAACATATGAAATACTATGTGATATTTGTGGATGATAATACTAGATATACTTGGCTTTATCCTTTGAAGAAGAAATTTGAATTCTTTAAAGTCTTTCTCAAGTTTCAACAAATGGTAGTAAGAAATTTTTCAAAAACCAATTTGGCGATCATATAAGTATTTCGGGATTCGCCAAAGTGTTCGGTGATGCCAATTTAGCTCGCCAACTATTACAGACAGAGGTAGTGTAAAGCCATGTCAAGTAGGTGAGAAGAGGAGCACTCAGCGCATTGCCTGCTAGGTCGGCGAGCCCGGCCTACTTCATCAAAAGTTAAAGAGCAATTGGTGAAAACACAAGCTAAAAAGGGTGAGAGAGAGAGCACTCGGTGCATCGCCGATTGTTTCGGCGAGCCCGACTTACTTCACCGAGTGACTCCAATGCTGAAATTCTGGGAACATATAAATGCAATTTTCAAAACAAGAAAGGGAGTTCCCACATTGTCCAGTTCTGGGTTTTTGATCTTGAACATTCTAAAGCATTTTTTTACACTTTCGAGTAGAGATATGGTTTGTTTTATTTTTAGCTTCAATTTGAGCATTCAGAGACTTGTGGATTGTTGCCAACTTGATGGAAAACTTTGTTGGTAACGATTTCTTGTTCTTTATTATGTTAGGCTTAAACCCTCATTCTTCGGGGTGTGATTATGTAGTTGAATACTTCAATTAGCTTATGGGTGTTGATATTTACTGATTTTATTGTTGATTTGAAGTGGGTTCAATTAATAGTTTTTGTTTTAATTGAGGAATTATAGTTGCAAATGCAATTCTAGTTTAGTACTCTAAACTTGCTTGAGAAAGAAGTGTTGGAGTTAAATTATTAGTTGATGACTGTAGTGATTGTGTTGTTACGGATTTAGCTTGAGAAAGTGGGTCCGAATGCAATCTTACAAATCTAGCTTGAAAAAGTAGATTGATTAAGGTAATTGGTTGTTAATCTGTGTTGTGCTTGTCGAGGTTCGAAAGAACTCGCTTGATTCGTAATAGTTGATGGAGAAATGACTATTGCACCCAAAGCCTAGCCTACTCACAAAGATTCAACAACTTTTTGTAAATAATAATCACCCATTTTACAAAATTGGCATTCAATTTGTCACACTCCCAAGAAACGCTCTCTATTTGTTTACCCCCGTTTTCAATAGTCGTAATTCGGTTACCCAAATCCCCCCATTTGACATTATGGGGTGGTTTGGTAGAGTGTATAAGAACAATGCAAAATAGAGTGCATTAGTAATGCTTGCATTAGTAGTGCTTACATTAGTAATGTTTGCATTAGTAATGCGTGCATTAGTTATGAAAGCATTATTTCTTATACATTGTTTGGTTTGATGTATTAGAAATAACACATCTTGAATAATTTCTATTTAAAAATATATGTTTACAAAAATACCCTTCACACTTTATTTATTTGTACACTTCCTTTGCAACAAAGTTCTTTGCTAAAACATTAAAAAAGATTTCTTTGCTAAAACATCACTAACTCTTCTTCTTCTTCTTTTTCTTTTTTCAAAAATAATATTAAATAGTTGTACTATTGCATCAAAATATTTTTGTGAAAAGTTGGCAAAGAATTTTTTTTATCAAATTTATCGTCATAATAGTAAAAAATTTGATTAAATTATGTTGAAATTAGATTATTATTTTTTAAAAAAAAGATACTTAAGAGGCCATAAAGCCTATTAAGACACCAAAAAAATGAAAAGACACTGAAAAGCAAATCAAAATAAAAGCAAAAACTTATGACAACAAAGAAAATGAAAAGGCTTTAAGGGTAGTTTTGTAATTATTTAATCTAATGCAAGTGTTAAATGCTATGTATTACTAATACCTGGAATTCTTTGGTATTAGTAATACACAACTTATACACAGTAGAGTGTATAATTAATGCTTGCATTAGTTATACATGGCATGAAAAAGCATATCAAACAAGGTACTACTAATACACACACCTAATACATGCATTATATTTTCTAATACACTCTACCAAACGACCCCTAATTGACAAAACCTTGTCATTTATTTTATTGTTGCGAAAATGTCTACATGTAAAAATGATTAGAACACGATTTTACTACATAATAGAATTCTTGAACGTATCACTCCCTGTGGGATCGACCCCAACTCTTAGTTGGGTTTATACTTGTTAGCGACCACCTAAACTTAGAATCGGATGAAGTGTAGTTGAGCTTTATCAACAATAGTGTCACTGCTGGGGAGTGGTGTTTAGAATTCATTTATTAAAATTTAGTCGTGAACTGATTTTGTTGTAGTTGAATCAACTTATTTGTGTTTATTGTTGGCTGCTCTTAAACAGGTGAAGAGATGAGTGTCAATGGGAGCAATGCCAGCCAACTTGGGAACAACGATGACATCGGTAATTTGCACGATGTCAATGAAGATTAGTTGGGAAGTGCGGGTGCTATTTGATTGCCTCTAATTGTGGGCAATGCGGTGTTCCTTGTGACCAACACTATGTTGCAACTATTGCAAATGAAGGGTCTCTTTGGAGGACTTGCTCATGAGGACCCTCATGACCATATCCGAAACTTTGTGGATGGGTGTGGGCCATTTTCTTTCAAGACCATAACTCAGGAGTCGGTCCGACTTCAATTGTTTCCCTTTTCTCTAATGGGGAAGGCAACAAAGTAGTTGGCCGATTTACCAAAGAAATCAATCACTTCTTGAAATGAGCTCACTGATGCGTTTTATGTAAGGTTTTTCCCTCCCTTGAAGATAGTGAAGTAGAGATTCAGAACTTTAAGTGAGTGGATGATGAACCCATTCACGAGACATGGTTGAGGTTCTAGAAGTTGGTGCTCTAATTTCCAACTTGCGGACTACCGAAAGATGTGTTATTGCAATATTTTTACCGAAGCCTCGACTAAGTCAACAAAGGTGTGGCAGACCAGCTCATTCGAGGAGGAATCATGAAGTAATCGTTTGATATAAAATCTATTTTTCTTAATGAGATGACAAAAATCAATCGAGCTTGGTACACTAGAGAAGATCAGGTGTCTCTTTTGAACTTTGGGATGACAAAGGAACAATTGGAAAAGAACTAAGAGCGAGAAGAAAACATGGCTAAGATGATGAACCAAATGGACCTATTGATGAAACATGTTCCAAGGATGTGAATGCGGTTGGAGTTAGTGGAGTGAATCCCGATGAAGCACATTTTGAGGCCATGTACAATGAAGAAGTACATTTCTTGGCAAATCAGACAGGTGGTTCCCGTCCGAACTATCCAAGGCTAGGCAGAAATTAAGGTTGGAACAAGGATCGTGATGACGGTTGGAGAGACCGAGATAGGGAATGGCGTGATTGTGGTACGAATTGTAGGGAGCGGGATGGTGACAAAGAACGATATGTGCCTCCCAATGAGCGTCAAAAGCCAAAAGAGCCAAGGGTTGATCCTGAAAATTTCTGCACCGAAGATATGCTTGCTCGCATTCTCAACAAAGTGGAAGGATCAGACAATGTGCTAAAGGAAATGAAATATGACGTCTCTTATCTAAACCAAATAGTTACTTCACATTCGGTATCTATTAAGTAGCTAGAAACACATATGGGTCAGATCTCGACTCATTTGAATCCAAGACTAAAAAGAGGCTTACCGAGTGATACCATTGTTAACCCAAAGAATGAAGCTTGAAAGCATTTCTTCGTCGTGTCATGATGTTAAATAAGGCGCTTCTTGGGAGGCAACCCAAGGCTTAGTTTGTTTTTGTTATTTGAATAACGGTTGTTAGATGTGCAGGGTGAAAATTCAAAGTTTGGAAGAAATAGGCAATTGGACGAACTCAAAACCCATTCGGTGATCCACCGAATGGGTCGGTGAGCCCGATGTAGATAACCTTTTTAACCAACCAAAGGGTTGGAGTTCTGGTAAATTTGGCGGGAAAAAGTGTCATTTGGCGCATCGCTGAATGGGTCGGCGACATAAGTGGATATCACCGATCAAGGCACGAACTGAAGGATCAAAAGGGATTCCAATCGTTTAAAATTCAAAACTCTTTTTTATTTTGAATTTTTAAAATCTTGCACTCTTTCACCCTAATATTAGATTATATTTCTTGTCAAATTTGTGTGTGGGTATCGTCGCATAGTTGAATATTGTCGCTTTGCTTGCTTTTCCCAGTTTGCCCATATCGTTCAGTTATCTGTTTCTGAGGTTGGTGTCCTAAATTTGCTTTATATTTTTGCCATATCCTAAGCATGTTCGTATAATTGTTAGATCTATTGTACAATCTTGTGTACTTGGTTGATTTTGAACTGTGGGTTGTTGATCGAATTCGTTAGATTTCATGTTTAGCCTCCTATAGTTTAAATTTCATCTTTAAAATGCATAAAATTGCGGGTGTGTGGTTGTAGCATGTTGGGTCTGGTGTGGGTGAATTCTAAGTAACCCGAATCATATTGATCAATTGAATTTGTCCAATGAAAGATCGGGTGACGTCACTCTTAAAGGCAAAAGAGCATTTTGGGTTTGGTGTGGGTGAATTCTAAGTAACCCGAATCATAATGATCAATTGAATTTGTCCAATGATAGATCGGGTGACGTCACTCTTAAAGGCAAAAGACGTTGATTGGTCAATTTTAGATAAAATGGGGGGAGTCTGAGTACCCTGGGGTTGGAAATGATATGGGATAGGTGTTAATTGCATAGAATAGGGCTTTAATTTGGTTCCCGTAGGTTGTGCATTGAAGATTGGGGGTCAGGGTAGAAATCGGGCACGAGAAGCTGCTCGGCGAGCTTAATCGAGCTCACCGACTGACTCGGCAGTTCGCCAAATGACCCCTCGCATCGGCCTTTTACCCTGAAAGTTAGCTTTTAGCCTCTGTAACATTCGGCGATATGCATGTGCTCGCTGAATGCCCTTGTGATTGGCCTTTTTCAGCCCATATTTTTTAAAATCATTTTGTGATATTCGGTGAGCTACCCTTGGCTCGCCGATTAAGTTTGGCGATTGGTCGATTGACCCTGGACCTCGCCCACTTGTACTGAATTCTATGCATTTTCGGTCTGTGAATTTTGGCGAGCTAATGAGTTCGGCATCTCGCCGAGCTAGTCGGAAAGTTTTTCTGCAACTTTCAAATTTGATGTTTCACTGACCTGTTTCATATGCATTCGTTCGTTTTGTGTTGTCCTGCAGATATGGCTAGACCTAAGGTACCTTGAAGAAACCAATCACCCCGAAAGAGAGCACGAAGAGTGGTCATTTCTGAGGAGGCTTCTCCTCCACGATCAATGCAACCCAAACTTCCTGGGGAAAAACAACAGATAAATAAAAGGGACCTGCGTAGCCGAGTCCCATTGATTCCAGGTCTGAAACCATGGCTATAGACTCCACCCACCTCACCACTTTTGATTCTGATCGTGAGGACAATTCTGGGTCTAGATCACCGTCCTTCGACTCTGAACCCGAGGATGATCAAACACTTCAGAAGAGACGGATTGAGTTGCGCTCCAAGGCGCTGCAAGATCCAGTGAGACTGCTAGTACTCTCGACTCCTCCACCTCCAACGCAAGCAGTTGAGCATGCACCGCAAGTTCCCCCGATACAAACACTACCGCCTCATTCGATGAATAGATTAAAGGCTTTCGAGTTTCGTACAATTTTAGAAGAGAAGATTTTCTATTGATGGGGTGGTGGACAGGTACACAATTGTGTAGGACACCATTTGGTTCCATAAATTCGAGAGGTTTACACAAACCTGAGGCTCTTATATACCTTCTTGGGTACGGGAATTCTATGTAGAATACGGGAGGCTGGTCCCAAAGGGCAAGAAGAAAGCCAGTTCATTTGCACCTTTTGATCATGTGGTGGTGCGAGGTAAAAAGGTAAAGTGTAGCAGTTTGGATATCAATGAGGTGTTGGGGTGCACAATTAATGTGATACATTTCTTGGCGGACAAGATTCAGAAGAAAACCCCCGACAACCTTAAGGGGTGGTTGGCTCCCTTGATTTGTGACATTACACCACCATGGATTGAGCTAGGGGTCCAAATCGAGTAGAAGGACATGAATGTAGCTGCAACATACTGGTTCGAATTCATTAGCAGCATACTAATGCCATCACAAAATGAGTCCATCCTCCAGCATCCTAAGGTAGCTTTGTTGGGATCTATTATTGAACGGGATAGACTAAATCTCGGGATGATCATTGAGAAGGAGATGACCATGAGGGCCAAGAAGATCCAGATATCACTTCCATTGCCGATGCTTGATGTTTGCATAATCAAGGACACAACTTCCAATGCAAGTGTCTACGATCGTGCAATAGTAGAATAACCCAACCAAGGGTTGGGATCGTCCCAAGAAAGTGGTTTTGAGAATTTATAGAAAAATAAAATTTTATTCTAACTAGTCGTAGTTAAAGACATTAACGAGTAAAAATATTGTAAATTAAAGAGGGGGGACACAATAGTGCCAATTAACAATGGGGTTTTTTTGTCACTAGTAAGTAAAAACAACAAAATAAACAAGGGTTTCTAAATAATGAGAGGGGATCCTTGGGATGTGACGGGTATACGAATTAATCTAGATTATTGGGTACATGCTTTCAATAGAATATACATAGAATAATTGTGACTAGTCTAGACTTTAAGGGGGATAAGCTCTCTCTCGAGCAACTTACCCCGTTTCAAATGTGTTCCTCTCGGACACCTACTTGCCGCATGTCGACCCACTCACACCGACCATCAATTTAGTGGTTTTAGTTTTACGACCTCTCTCTCGAGCAAGCCAAAAACACATAAATAAACTTGTATTTGCAACTACAAATTCATTAAATTCATCCACAACTACTAAACGAAATCACATTTAAACTACGAATAGACGATCAACAAGAAATACCCAACAATTATCTTAGCCCATATTCACTAAATCACACCCCAAGAATTGGGTTTTTTGGCCACACATCAAGAGATAGAAATTTATACCTAAATGAGCTTGCATTCAAATGGGTATGAAGATTTAAGTCTTGTTACAGGCCAAGAATGAAGAATCCAAGAGACCCAAGTCCAAATCCTTGGAGATCAAACCCTTTTTTTCTTCAAGTTTTCAAAACCCTCAAAAAGTACTATTCTCTCTGAAAATTATCACTATTGTTCAACTCTAAGAGAAAATTATAACAATTGTTCCACACTAAAACTAAAACTCTAACTAGTGTATATAGTTTTCACAGATTTGTGATGTAGCAGATCGTTCGGCGTCATTAGTCGGAAATCGGTGATTCACTCTCTGGTGTAGTTCATCGTTGTCTTGTACCAACCTTCATCATCGTCATGCTCTGGGTCATTGGGTGGCATGGTACTGCTCGCAGAATTTCTCGGCGATGCGCCGACTGCTCTCATTTCCCGTTGATTTGATCCTTTTCTTCAAGCCTCAGCACACTGGAACAAAAGGCAAAGTAAGACCCTTCAGCGACTCGCCAAGTAGACTCGGTGATCCTCAGGCCTTCATTTCTTTGTTCTTTTCAGCCTTTTCGTTCCTTTTTGCGACGTAGTGTCCATGCTCTCCTTAAAACTTTAAATACCTGAAACTTACGGGTTTTAATCAGATATCGAGATAAAATAAGCATTTGAGGACACAATTTCTATTAAAATATAGCCCTAAATGAGTCCAATTTGTGGACTCATCAATACCCCCAACTTAGACTTTTGCTTGTCCTCAAGCAAACTCAAGTTCAGCCGTTCAAAAAGGGTGTCTCGAACAGTGCTACACAAGATTCAATCATGAATGCACACAACAAGACTCAATTTACTTATGCAAAGATCAAATGTGCACTCAAAGATTCAAGACGTAACTCACCAATATCAACGAATCTCATAATCACAATACTTGCTTCAAATGCAAGTTCAAGCTCAACTATAGTGTTCAAATACCATCACACAAAGAATGATTCCATATTCACACAATGGTTTCACAGTTTAAAGCTTTGGAATCGGATGCAACACTCACACTCATAAAGAAGATCATAATGCATAATTTCACCCATAGGTTTGCCCGTATTTTCCAATCAACACTTGTTTCACCTCACTCAAGATCAAAAAGGTCTTTTCAAAGCTTGTAATGGGGCTGAGTGAAAAGGTATGGTTATTTAGGCTCAGTGACTTTCATCCTCATGAGATGTGGTACTCACAACACTTCCTTTCCTTTCTCCTTCATCATTTTCATTAGTGCTTATAAGTCATCCTATTATTTACTTTCCATGAATTCTATGGAGACCCCTTTCATTTTTCAACTCTATTCCACAACTTTTCTTTTTCATTATTTTTCTTTTTCTTATTAGTCTCTTTTTTTTATATACAGGGGTTCCATTTTCCTCAAAACCATGGGTAGGAGGGACTTTCTTACACTCCTTGATTTTCCTTCTCTTTTCACCACACCCGCCAACTTAGGCTTTTGGCCTAAGTTGGCTATTCAAACTAACCACAACTTCATGAGGATTATGGGTGATGGATTAAGAAAGGTCTAGTTTTCATCAAGTTTCTTCCAAAGAAGGGTAAGGCTCAAGGGGTGTTCAAGAGAGAATCACACACTCACATGGTAAGTCACAAAAGAGGTATATGTCAAATTGGCTCACACTCATCAAAGTTGCCTAAGATCATATCAAGAGATAGCATTACTCAGTTGACCGAACCAATGGGGAAAATTCTAGGATCTATCATGCATAGTTCACAAGTAAGCTCATCACACTAGGCATCGACACTATAAGTTAAACAAGACTCCACACTTTTGCTAGTGTACAATGATCATCACAAGAGAATCAATTTGATATAAGGCTAGTCATAACGAGATGCAAAGAGTTCACATATTGTCTATGCAACTTCATTTGGCCTCATCGTAGCCGCATATTCATGTTCGTTCGATTGTAAGCAGTATTCAAGTCATCGGTATTGATCGAAATCGAGACTCAATTTTTGCAAAAGAACAGCCACGTTCAACACACGAGGGGTGGCAAAAATGTGCAAAAAGTTCAAAAAAATTCAGAAGGGTCAAAATCGTTTTGTAATTTAAAACAAAAGGAGCCTCAAGCTCAAACATCCACAGAAAGCAGTATTTAACACAATAATACACGAATCACAAATAGCACACAAAAGGTGGGTCTCACCCCACCACAAATAAAAGCAATTTGTCCTCAAATGCAATTAACACAGAATATCCAGACTTTAAAAATAAAGAAAGAAAGAGAGGGAGGTAGAAATCCTGTCTACACAGTCGCTTCATCTGTCTGGGCATTAGTGCTCGATGTGTCAACCTAGAATTTGATAATGGCCCCTGGATCTTCTTAAGAAGATTCAGTGCCAGTTGAATTACTAAGATTGTCCAAGTCATGAGCCGCCAAAAAGGAGTGGATAGCTGTGAAGAATCCGCGTTTCCACGAGGGAATAGTGGGATCTCGAGGGTTTTCTCCCTTGTTGGCACTGGGCGTCTTTCCCTCATTATCCATTTTGGGGGGATTTGTTGCCTTTGTATTTTTCCTCAAATTTTTCGCTCTTGTTTGTCGGGGTGGCATATCTCTTCCCGCTACTTTTGGTCTAGCCATTTCTGCAAAGCTTCTAGAAAAAGTTAGCAAGTATTCAGACAAAAGAAAAAAAACAATGCAGTTTAATTGCGGGATCACTTCGCCGAAATAGTTGGCGAAACGCGCAATTACTTAGGCAATTTGCCAAGTGCAGTGCGTAGAGAATACAAGGATGCAGATAAAGAGAGAACCAGAAGTCTTTTGGCGACATGCCAAATGCTTTCAGCGATGTCATGCGTCTCGCCGAAAATTACAGAATTCAACATCATAATTAGCTTTTAATTAAAGGCGAGATGGGATTGTAGGCAGACCGCTGAGTGGCTCGGCGAGCTTGACCCAGCTCACCAAATGACCCAACGTGCCTGCTTTCGACCCACTTTCCCGAATTCAACCCTGCGACCCCCGAAAACACAATTAAAGCATGCACAACTCAAATTAGGCTTAGACCCAGTGACAATCATGCTCAACCCACGAATTTTAATTCAGTTTAAAAACGTAACCTTCAGAAAGTACAGGCAAAATTTGCAAATCTAACAGGCAGACAAATATTCTAATCCTATCAGAGAAACCCAGCACAAATCAACAAAGTAATATCATTGCATTAAGTCCAAATCAATAGAACGAACTCAGAGTGTGGGAACCAACCTTTCGTGATGACTAAAATGTATTGATTCGCTAGGCTGCAATGTAATCCAAGTCCCGAACACAAATCAACAACTACAATACTCTAAAAGTGTAGGGATATTAAAAATAGAGTGCAGGTGTGAGTTTGGGCAGATAAAAAGTGAGGGACAGTGAATGAAGTTGAAACTTTTAAACCATTGGCTTGTAAAAACCGTCCAGTTCTTCCCCACTCGACGACATTAGTCCAGCTCACCTACTCACTCGACAGAACACTGATTGTTTAGCTCTTTCGCCAAAGTTTATAGGACCTATGGTTTATGGCGGTCTCTGTCGGGGTCGCCGATACGGTCGATAGTTCGCCAATAAGTTCACAGGATGGTATTGAGTCTGACGGCGATCTAGTTCAGAGTTGCCAAACCGTTCGGCGATTCACTGATTAGACATGTTGTTCACCAATCTGCACTTTTCGTTCACTGTTCACACTTCCATCTGCACAATCAACACACAATTATTTTACTAAGAAATAAGAAAGCAATTAAAGAGGTTTTAGGTTGCCTCCCAAATAGTGACTCGGTTAATGTCGTGGCACGACGCAAGTCCACCGTCAAATCTCACTCTTTGGGTTAGCCATAGTATCACTAGGCAAACTCCCTTGCTGTCTCAGATTGAGGTGAGACGATATATGACCCATTTGGGTCTCCAACTGCTTGATTGAAACAAAATGGGAGGTGACATCTGGCTAAGGGTAGAAATATCTTCTTTCATGCCTTTCAGCATTTTGTCTGACCCTTCAACTTTGTTGAGGATACGCGAAAGCAAATCCTCAGACCTACCACCGACTGAATCCTTTGGCTTTTGGCGCTTATGGGGAGGCACATATCTGTCCTTCTCCCCATCTTTCCAATTAGGATTTCGGTCTCTCCATTCACTATCCTTCCATCATTCATCTCTAGCCCAACCTTGGTTATCACGCTTCCTTGGGTAGTTTGAACGATAACCACGACCTTGGTTGGCTAGGAAGTTCACCTCTTCATTATATAAGGCTTCAAAATTCGCCTCATCTGGATTTGCGCACCCAACCCCCACAGCATTGACACCACGAATACCAGCCCCCATGACATTTTTGGATAAAATATCAAGTTGTGTCATGATCTTGGCCATGTTTTGGTCTCGCTCATTATCTTTGTCCATCTGCTCCTTGGATAGTTTGAATGTGAGAGGGGAGACTTGGTCTTGAGGGGTGTACCATACCTTATTGATGGTCGTCATGCCATCTAAAAGTTGGGCGGCTACTGCATACGGTTGCTACATCAGTCCTCCAGGTGAAAGTTGATCAGCGACACCTTTATTCACCGAATCCAAGCTTTGGTAAAAGTATTGTAGTAAGACATTATCGGGCAGACCATGAGTCGGGCATTGCAGCACCAATTTTTTAAATCACAGCCAAGTTTCGTGCAGAGGCTCTCCTTTTAGACTTTTAAAGCTTTGGATGCTATCCCTCAGTTACATCATCTTTGAGGGAGGGAAAATTCACACTTGAAATGCGGTTACCAATCCTCCCAAAAAGTTATGGATTCACGTGGTATCTCGGCTAGCCATTTGCATGCCTCTCCCATCAAAGAGAAAGGGAATAGCCTCAATCGGACCAACTCCTGAGAGATGTTTTTGAACGAGAATGGTCCACACACATCTACAAAGTTTTGAAGATACTCGTGAGGATCCTCATGAGCCAGTCCGCTGAAACATCCCTTTAGTTGCAAGAGTTGCAACATGGTGCTTGTTATGTGAAACACCTCGGCTGGGGGTAAACGGATGGCTCTAACACCTCCCATGAGATGGGTGCCATTGATGTTAGGCTCTTGGACATCGTTGAGATTTCCAATGTCGTCTTGGTGGCTTACCTGGCTACCATTGCTACTATTGCTACCATTAACACTCATGCTTTCTAAAATATTCACACAGTAAATAAAATAAAACTAAAAATTAGGTAAGTAGACTACAACTAAGAAGAATAAAATTTATACTAATCTAAAAATTCTCAATTAACACCACTCCCCGGTAGCAGCGCCATTTTGATGTTTGCCTAATCAAGGACACAACTTCCAATGCAAGTGTCTACGATCGTGCAATAGCATAATTACCCAACCAAGGGTTGGGATCGTCCCAAGAGAGTGGTTTTGATAATTTATAGAAAAATAAAATTTCGTTCTAACTAGTCGTAGTTAAAGACATTAACGAGTAAAAATATTGTAAATTAAAGAGGGGGGACACAAGAGTGTCAATTAACAATGGGTGGTTTTTATCACTAGTAAGTAAAAATAACAAAATAAACAAGGGTTTCTAAATAATAAGAGGGAATCCTTGGGATATGACAGGAATACGGATTAATCTAGATTATTGGGTACATGCTTCCAATATATGATTCATAGAATAATTGTGACTAGGCTAGACTTTAAGGGGGATAAGCTCTCTCTCGAGCAACTTACCCCGTTTCAAATGTGTTCCTCTCGGATACCCACTTGTCGCATGAAGACCAGCCTACACCTTAACCCACTCACTCTCTCAAGTTGAGTGTGTGGACATGGGACTAGGGTTCACTCTCTCGAGCTGAACCTCATGTCGACCCACTCACACCGGCCATCAATTTAGTGGTTTTAGTTTTACGACCTCTCTCTTAAGCAAGCCAAAAACACATAAATAAACTTGTATTTGCAACTACAAATTTATTAAATTCATCCACAACCACTAAACGAAATCACATTTAAACTACGAATAGACGATCAACAAGCAATACCCAACAATTATCTTAACCCATATTCACTAAATCACACCCCAAGAATTGGGTTTTTAAGCCACACATCAAGAGATAAAAATTTATACCTAAATGAGCTTGAATTCAAATAGGTATGAAGATTTAAGTCTTGTTACAGGTCAAGAATGAAGAATCCAAGAGACCCAAGTCCAAATCCTTAGGGATGAAACCCTCTTTTCTTCAAGTTTTCAAAACCCTCAAAAAGTACTATTCTCTCTGAAAATTATCACTATTGTTCAACTCTAAGAGAAAATTATAATAATTGTTCCACACTAAAACTAAAACTCTAACTAGTATTTATAGTTATCACAAATTTGTGTTGAAGCGGATCGTTCGGCGTCATTAGTCAGAATCGCCGATCAACTCGGCGATTCACCCTTTGGTGTAGTTCATCACCATCTTGTATCAGCTTTTAGCATCGTCGTGCTCTGGGTCATTGGGCGGCATAGTACTGCTTCACGGAATTTCTCGGCGATGCGTCGACTGCTCTCATTTTCCACTTACTTGATCCTTTTCTTCAGGGCTCAACACACTGGAAAAAAAAGGTGAAATAAGACCCTTCGGTGACTCGCCAAGTGGACTCGGTGATCCTCAAGCCTTCATTTCTTCGTTCTTTTCAGCCTTTTCATTCCTTTTTGCGACATAGTGTCCATGCTCTTCTTAAAACTTCAAATACCTGAAACTCAAGGGTTTTCATCAGATATCGAGATAAAATAAGCATTTGAGGACATAATTTCTATTAAAATATAGCCCTGAATGAGTCCAATTTATGGACTCATCAGTTCTGATCACGGAGTTATGTGGGTGAGCTAGAGTGCCCTTTGTGGCTAAAATGGATGTGGAAGTGACTCTCACTTCCTCTACTGACATGCGAAGGATTGAGGTTGATTACACCAGGGATGAGGCTTAGGGGAGGAGGACAACACCCATGGACACAACTTCGGTTGTTGATGTAGACACGCTGGAGGCAGATAATAGTCCTTCTGCTCAGGCCGGTGAGCCTTCAGGTACACCTAGTTCATCTGCTCCTACTACATCTTCCCCTACTAGATTTTCTCTCACTGTTTCTGCTGCTGCTACTTTCCACCCTACTTTGACACTGGCAACGATATATAGAATGGGCTACCTAGCCCATTCGGCCGATGTGCATGCCTCCCGAGTTGAGGCAGCTCTCTTGGGGTAATTGAGTTGGCCATTGTTGTTGCCCTTGTCCCCATTCAGATGAGTTGCGAGAGCAGATAAAGATGATTACATCTCACAAGATGGCATTGAATGCACTCACTGTGAGAGTCGAGGCATGTGAGCAGGGAGGTCAACAGTCTGCGAATGTGACCACATTGAGGGCCGATGTTACTGGGTTAAGGTGTAAGATAGCTGAGCTTAAGTCCATTGACATTTCGATGCTCTTTGGCACTGTGGATGTCCCTGAGGGTCCTAGTTCAGAGGTTCCAGCTATTTTTGAGGTCCCTTCGGCCACTGCGACCGGAGATGTTGTTTTAGCTGATAAAGGTGATGAGTTAGATACTTCTGAGACAGATGAGGAGGATCTGGGTATCTGTGAGGTTGTTGTATATGATTATCTTGAGGACTTGGAGGGTGCGAAGGTGCAGACGACGATGGAGGCTTCACTTCAGGACATATCGATGATAGGTCCCAGTGGAGTGCAGCCTGCTAGTGGAGATGAGTCGGGCACTGATGCCCAGATTGAGAAAGTCTGAGATGTTCAGCATTCACCTGAGGCTTAGCCTGACAGGGGATCTTGACTCTCTTCTTGTTTTATTTTTGAGACATTTACTTTATTTTCATTGAGGACAATGTTTGGTTTTGCTTGGTGGGGTGAGGTATCTTCATACCTATCCCTTTGGCCTATACTTATTTTGTTTTGTATCTAGCTTGTTTTGGATGCTTATCATTGTGAATGTTGGTTTTTCGCGTTGATGATTGTGAATGTTGGTTTTTGATCCAAATTAACTAGACTCCTAACATTGGCGAATGAAAGAAATGATCTTAGGCACAAATTTTTTAGAGTAAACTAAATTGTTATTATACCTCTTTATGACCACCTTGTGAGAGTGTGAACCTAGCTTAACACCATTTGAGCATTAAACATGAACACATTTGACCTCCTTCCTCCCCACCTAAAACCTTCATAAAGTATTTGTTCATTTGAATAAAAAATTGAGGAGAGAAAATGAGCAATAACTTTGTGAAAATTTACCCTTGAAGAATCGTATTGAAAAGATGGAACCCCTTCATATAAAATAAGAGAGAAGAAAAAAGTAAAAGAAGAAAAAGATTGAAAAAGAATGTTGCAATGCAATTTGTGCATGGATAAAAGAAAAGGGGCGTCCAATGAGTCACATAAGAATCTTTGTGCTTAAAAGAACTTAGGGTGGATAGTTAAAATCCAAAAAGAGTGGAAGAAAATGAGAAGAAGTAAAATGCAAGTCATGCTTCATAAAGGTAGAAGCCCCTCAGAAGAAGTGAAATGCAAGTCATGTTTCATAAAGGTAGAAGTCACTAAGCCAAAACAATCATACATTTACCCTCAGCCCCGTTACAAGCCTTGAAAGACCTTGTTTATCTTAATTGAGCCGAATGACATGTTGATTGGAAAATACGGGTAAACATATGGGTAGAATCATGCATGTGTTTATCTTTGAGAGTGTGAGAGTTGATTTTGATTTCTCAATTCTTAAATTTTGATGAGCTTTGTGTGGGCATGGAATCATTATTGATGTGAGGGTATTCGAATACTTTTGTTGAACTCGAATTTGCATTTGAAGCAAGCATTGTGAGCTTAACTTCCATTTGATGATAACTAGTCACAGTTTGAAACTTGCAGTGCACAATTGAATATTGCATGGGTAGATTGAACCTCATGTCAAGTAGCACTATTTGTAGATATCCCTATTGACCTGATTGATCTTGTGTTTTACTTGAGGACAAGAAAAAGTTTAAGTTAGGAGTGTTGATGAGTCGGGGATTTCAACTTATTTAGGGCTTAATATTCAAAAATTTAGTGTCCTCAATGCCTATTTTATACTCATAACTGATGTTAAAATGTTAATTTGCAGCAATAAAGGCAAAAGTGAAAGGCAAGGACATTACGAGGCAAAAAAGAACGAAAAAGCTAAAAAAGTAGAAGGAAGGAAAAGTTGGTACTCACTAAAGCCACTCGGCGACTCGCCAAGTGGACCTTCAGCTCGCCCAAAGTTTCAGCAGGCCAACCTATGGACAAAACCAACTTGGCGATTGGATAAGCATTTCGGCGATGCCAATTTAGCTCACAAAATGTTAAAGACAGAGGTGGTGCAAAGCCATGTCAAGAAGGCAAGAAGAGGACCACTCGACGCATCGCCGACTAGGTCGGCGAGCCTGACCTACTTCACCAAAAGTTACAGAGCAATTGATGAAAAGACAAGTCAAAAGGGCGATCAAGAGAACACTATGTGCATCACTGATCGTGTCAGTAAGCCCGACTTACTTCATCGACTGACTCCGATGCTGAAATTCTGGGAACGTATAAATAAAATTTTCAAAACAAGAAAAGGAGTTCCCACATTGTCCAGTTTTGGGTTTTTGATCTTGAACATTCTAAAGCATTGTTTTTACACTTTTGAGTAGAGATTTAGGGTTTTTTTTATTTTTAACTTCAATTTGAGCATTTGGAGACTTGTGGATTGTTATCTGATATACCGTGAGTTTACGGTATTTCTGATACATTTCACTTACAATTTGTGTGTGTCTAGGGCCTTTTTGTATTGGTTTTTATGTGTTTTTGTCATATTTTGCAGGAAAAATGTTCAGGCGCGGAAGTAAAGAGAAAGCTGAAAGAACTGCAGAAAAGGGCATCTACGAAGGTGATCTACGGACCGTAGGTCAATTGACGCTCCGTAGGTGATGGTCGTAGATCAGCAGGCAAGGCAGGGAAGGCAAATCAGGGAAATCTGACCAAGGGTGGAACCACGGTGGCCATTGACGGTCCGTAGATTGATCTACAGACCGTATTGTTGATCCGTAGATTGATAATGCGCGGATTCCAGTACATGATTTTTGGAAGATTCTAAGTGAAGAGCTACGGAATGGGATTGACTGACCGTATATCGATCTATAGTCCGTACTGCAGCTCCGTCGTTTGCTTCAGAGAAGCTGACTTTTTGAAGTTGAAATATTTTCTAAGTCCTGGCTGATGAAAGGGACTCATGGACCGTAGATCCATTGACGGTCCGTGAGTTAGTCTCGTGGAATGAAGATGCGTGCCTGAACAAACTTTCCTTAATTTGTTTGCCTTTTAATTTAGGACTTGTTTTCTATAAATAGGGCATGTAAACCTCATTTTTGGGGTTAGACTTTATTACTTTTGTTTTACTTTGTGACTTTGGATTTCATTTTTGCAATCCTAGCAATTCTTGATTTCCAAAAGTTAGTTTTGAAGATTTGGTTTGCAATTCAAGTTGAATTTCTGGGTTTATTTTTCTCTACTACGTAAGCTCATAATTCTTTCATCTAAAGCAATGAATTGTGTTCATATGATTATGGGTAANNAAGTTAGTTTTGAAGATTTGGTTTGCAATTCAAGTTGAATTTCTGGGTTTATTTTTCTCTACTACGTAAGCTCATAATTCTTTCATCTAAAGCAATGAATTGTGTTCATATGATTATGGGTAACTGAACTCCACAACTAGGGTTGTGGGATCTATGAACGATTAACAAAGTATGAATAGTAAATAAGCAATTCTTGAATAGTGTTTTGCATGCATTGATAATTCTTTCGTTTAGAAGTCTTTTTAACGGTGGCTAACGTTAGAACTTGCCTCGTTACTACTTGTCGGACCAAGGAGGTAATTAACGAGAAAAGAATTATCAACATAGATTTAGTGTGATACTATCTAATAGGCTAGTGTTGATTGGTGCGAAGTAAAAACTAAGCCAAACATCAATTATGATGTCTAATATGAGGTAAAGGTAAGGGTTAGTAAATTATACACACGTAGCCGGACCAAGGTGCGGGGTGAAATTCTCTAGATGCCGAACCAAGGATTTTGAGATACCTAACTTATCACTTTGCATGTAATACACTAGGAAAGGATTGTTATTACTAGGATTACTGAGTTATGAGCTTGTGGTGAACACGTATACCCTAGTTCATTTTCTCATCTTGATAACAACCAAAAATTGACTTTTGTTTACTGATTACTTATTAAATTCTTACAATTTATTTCACAAATCCCCCTTTTTTAATTACTTGTTTCTGGAAGTAATTTGACTAAACGAATATAAGTGTAGGTTAAACTTAAGTCTAAACCATTTTCCCCGTGGTATCGACCCCAACCTACAAGTTGGATTCTTTACTTGATAACGATCGCTTACGTTTTTTTAGGGAGGTGTAATTTGAGCGTATCAAATTTTGGCGCCGCTGCCGGGGAAATTTGGATTTTATATTAATTTTAACTACATTATTGAACTTTAGTCAAATATTTCCTAATTTTAATTTTGTTTTTGTTTTTGTCTCTCTCAGGTTCTGACTCTAATGTATGCCAAGGACACGGAGCCAAGATGAACCACTTACTCCTTACGATCCAGAGTTGAACAGAACTTTGTGAAGAATGAACAATCAAGGAATTCCAGTTAATCCTATCGGAGTAAATCTTGGTAATGCAGTTGAGTTACAATAGTCGAGAGTAGCCGGTGGGAAAAATCGGGGTCTAGCTGAAAATCAATTAGGAGATGCAGTGAGGGTGCACGGTCCACCAGGCCCACAACTGCATGACAACTACAGGGGCAACGTCAATATTGCTTTACCTTCGGGGCACACATTTGTGGTAACCAGTAGCTTAATGCAGATACTTACAGCGAAGGGCTTGTTCTCAGGGTTGCCATCGGAGGACCCACATGCTCACATAGCCAAGATAAGGGTGGTCTGCAAGAGCTCTGTAGGTCGACCAGACTTGGATATGGGTGTCATCGGATTGCGAGTGTTCCCTCTATCACTGACAGGAGATGCTGCTATATGGTTCACTGAGCTTTCTTATAACTCAATCTATACATGGAACCAACTGAGGGATGTGTTCTTAGCAAGGTATTCTCCAGTGTCCAAGAAGCTCAATCACAAAAATAGGGTCAATAATTTTGCGGCATTACCTGGAGAGTCTGTGAGTAGCTCATGGGACAGATTCACTTCATTCATAAGAGGTGTTCAGGATCACCGTATTGATGATGAATCGTTGAAGGAATATTTCTATCGAGGTCAGGATGATAACAATAAAGCAGTGCTTGATACTATTGTTGGAGGTTCATATGGTGAGTGCACATTAGCACAGATCGCAGAAAAGCTGGAGAAAATCTCTCGCAATAATAAAGCATGGAGCACTAGAAGGTCGGTTACTGGGAGAAACACATTTGCCATTCATGCTACAAACAATCAATCTGCCGATGAGATTCGTGAAGATATAGCTCAGATGAGGACCGAGTTGGGGTTGGTATTGAAGCATGTGAGCGGAGGTGCAGAAAAGGTAAATGTTGTGAACTACTTGACTAGAACTCCACTACCAGTGGAAGATTGTTACTATGAAGAGGATGTTTATGCTGTGAATGATCAGACGAGGGGTTTTCGACCAAATGCCCAAGGACCCAACATGGAAAATTGGCACCAAGGTCAAGGAAACCAAGGTCGGAACTATGGAAATTACAATCGAGAGGGCTAATATGTCCGGGATGGGAACTTCAATCGCGACAACAACTACAACCGAAATAGCTATGGCATCAGAAATGATCGAGTTGGACCTTATGTTCCCCCTCAAAATCGGGAATCTGGTACTAGGGAAGCTGGAGGCAACATGGCGCGTATTGAAGATATGATGCAGAAGATGATGAGAAGGTTTGATGAGAATGTGAAGGAGCTGAGAAATGACTTGTCTGGTATTGGTCAAAAGGTTGATGCCCATGCAGTGTCAATAAAGCACCTAGAGCAGCAGATGACCCAGTTGTCTACTATAGTGAACCCACGTCAACATGGTACTCTTCCTAGCAACACTATCCAGAATCCAAAGAATGACGGTCATTGTATAGCAGTTACTACTCGAGGGGGTAAGCAACCCATTGATCCACGTATACCGTCTGTGGTGGAAGTTGAGATTAGAAAAGAAGATGATGTGGTAGAGATTAGAGAAAAGGCCGAG
The DNA here is from genome assembly GCF_019186545.1 of Solanum stenotomum. Taxonomy (NCBI): domain Eukaryota; kingdom Viridiplantae; phylum Streptophyta; class Magnoliopsida; order Solanales; family Solanaceae; genus Solanum; species Solanum stenotomum. The sequence continues at coordinate 48,618,180 of NC_064282.1, forward strand.
AATGCGACGGAGAAAGAAGCGGAGATATCTAAGAAAGTAGTCCCCACACCTAGACCTCCACCACCCTTTTCACAGAGATTAGTGAAGAAGACTGAAGATTGTAAATATCACAGGTTTATTACTCTATGTTGAAGCAGCTTTCCATCAACGTTTCGTTGATGGAGCAAATGCCTGGGTATGCAAAGTTTATGAAATATATGATAACAAAGAAGAGGTCTGTGAGTTTTGAAGATAATGATAGATTGCAGCATTATAGCGCTATTGCTACAAGGTCTGTTGTGTAAAAGAAAGAGGATCCTAGTGCCTTCACGATTCCATGTACTATCGGATTGTAACATTTCGCTAAGGCATTGTGTGATCTTGGTGCTAGCATCAACCTCATGCCATTGTTTATTTACAAGAAGTTGGGTCTAGGGGACCCAAAGCCCACTACAATGCGGTTACTAATGGCCGATCGAACTGTGAAAAGGCCCATTGGTGTACTCTATGATGTGCTAGTGAAAGTGGAGTCCTTCATTTTTCTGGCAAATTTTGTGATTCTTGACTGTGAGGTTGATTTTGAAGTTCTCATCATCCTTGGGAGACCATTTCTTGCCACAGGGCGTGCGTCGGTTGATAAGGAGAAGGGACAGATGAAGTTCAGACTGAACAATGAAAAAGCAACTTTCAATATTTGTAGGTCCATGAAGCAGAGTAGTGAGCTCCAAACAATATCTGCTATAACTTACAGAGTGGAGAATGGGACAGAAGTGCAAATTGAAGAGCGACTAGGTGTTGAGGCACTAGCAGTAGTTATGATGAATTTCGATAGTGATGGTATTGAAGAATATGATGAGTTGGTAGCCACACTTGATAGGTATGAACATCGAGCCAAACCAAAGAAGTATGAGTTAGACATGAAAAATCGCGAGTCCCCACCTGCAAGACCATCTATTGTGGAGGCACCGAAAGTGGAGCTTAAGGCTCTACCACTGCATTTGAGGTATGTATACTTAGGCACAGAGAATACTTTGCCGGTCATCATTGCGGCAGATTTGAATGCGAGATAAGTAGAGTGCTTGGTGACTGTGTTAAAGAGGTTCAAGCTAGCTATTGGGTGGACTATTGCGGATATTATTGGGATTCCTCTCGGTATTTACTCTCACAAAATCTAACTCATGTCGGATCATAAGCCTAGTATCGAGCACCAAAGAAGACAAAATCCACTTATGCAAGAGGTAGTTAAAAAGGAGATCATCAAGTGGATGGATGCGGGAGTTATTTATCCCATTGCAGATAGTAGTTGGGTGTGTCATGTGCAGTGTGTGCCTAAAAAAGGTGGTATTACTGTGGTTCCAAATGAAAGAAATGAGCTTGTTCCAATGAGGCATGTGACTGGATGGTGAGTTTGTATGGATTACCGGAAGTTGAATGCGTGGACAGAAAAGGACCACTTTCCTATGCCATTCATGGACTAGATGTTGGATAGACTTGCAGGAAAGGGTTGGTATTGTTTTCTTGATGGGAATTCAGGCTACAATCAAATTTCTATAGCTCTAGAAGACCAAGAAAAGACCACCTTCACTTGCCCTTATGGGACTTTTTCTTTCAAACGGATGTCATTTGGGTTGTGCAATGCTCCAACAGCCTTCCAGCGCTGTATGATGTCGATATTTTTTTATATGGTGGAGGACACTATTGGAGTGTTCATGGATGATTTTTCAGTTGTAGGTGATTCTTTTGATCGTTGTCTGGATCATTTGGTCGAGGTGCTTAAAAGGTGTGAAGACTGCAACTTGGTGTTGAATTGGGAGAAGTGTCATTTCATGGTTAAATAAGGTATAGTGTTGGGTCATCAAATTTCAGAGAAAGGTATTGAGGTTGATAGAGCTAAAGTTGAGGTAATAGAAAAGCTTCCACCACCTATTCTGTAAAAGGTGTTAGAAGTTTTCTTGGGAATGTTGGGTTCTATAGGAGATTCGTAAAAGACTTTTCAAAAATTGCACACCCATTGTGCAAACTGCTCGAAAAGGAGTATAAGTTTGAATTTGATGATGCTTGTCTGAGAGCATTTGGAGAGTTGAAGGAGAAGTTGGTTACTGCACTTATCATTATTTCACCTGATTGGGGACAATCGTTTGAGGTAATGTGTAATGCAAGTGGAGTGGCGCTTGGTGTGGTACTAGGATAGAGGAAAGAGAAAATTCTTCACCCTATTTACTATGCTAGCAAAGCTCTAAATTTGGCCCAGAATAACTATACTGTGACCGAACAAGAACTTCTTGCAGTGGTTTTTGCATTCGAGAAATTTCGATCTTACTTGCTTGGTACTAAGGTCATAGTGCATACTGACCATTCTCCATTGAGGTATTTGATGGCGAAAAAGGATGCAAAACCAAGATTGATTAGATGGGTATTGTTGCTGCAAGAGTTTGATTTTATGGTAAAAGATAGAAAGGGGACCGAAAATCAAGTTGCCGATCACTTGTCCAGATTAGAGGAAGAGGCTATGCTAAAGCTTAGAGATAGGGCTTAAATTAATGATGTTTTTCCAGATGAACAGGTATTGGCTGCTTCTCATGATTTGATTCCATGGTTCGCAGACTTTGCTAATTATTTGGCAAGCAATTTGGTGCCCCCCAGACTTGTCTTTTCACCAAAGGAGAAAGTTTATGCATGATGTAAAGAAATTCTTTTGGGATAAGCCTTACTTGTTTCATAGTTGTGCTGATGGGATTATTCGTCGTTGTGTGCCCGACGTTGAGATGTTGAGTGTACTTGAAGCATGTCATTCATCGCCTGTTGGTGGGCATCATAGTGGTATTCAGACTGCGCATAAGATTTTTGCAGTATCGGTACTACTGGCCTACCATCCACCAAGATGCTCATGATTTTGCCAAGTCTTGTGATCGTTGCCAAAGAGAAGGAGGGATTTCAAAGAGGCAAGAGCTCCCTGTGAATCCTATATCGGTGATAGAGTTGTTTGATGTATGGGGCATTGATTTTATGGGTCCATTTGTGAGTTCATATGGGATGAAGTATATTCTTGTTGCGGTTTATTATGTATCGAAGTGGGTGGAAGCAGTTGCGCTCCCCAACAATGAAGGTAAAAGTGTCACCGCATTCTTGAAAAAGAATATCTTCTCCAGATTCGGTACACCGAGGGCGATTATCAGCGATAGAAGTTCTCACTTTTTTAATAAGTTGTTCAAGGCACTACTTGAGAAATATGGTGTCCGCCACAATGTAGCCACTCCTTACCATCCGCAGACTAGTGAGCAAGTTGAAGTGTCCAACAGAGAAATCAAACAGATTTTGGCGAAGACTGTGAATGCGAATGGAATGGTCAAGGAAGTTTGATGATGCTATGGGCCTATCGCACTGCATTCAAGACCCCCATAGGTATGTCCCCTTACCAACTTGTATCTGGGAAGTCTTGTCATTTACCTGTAGAGCTAGAGCATAAGGCGATGTGGGCAATGAAGAAGCTAAATTTGGATTGGGGCGCCGCATCTAATCAAAGAATGAATGACTTGAATGTGCTTGATGAGTTTCGCCTAAAAGTTTATGAAAGTTCAGCCTTGTATAAAGAGAATATGAAGCGGTATCATGATCAAAGAATTGAAAAGCGAGAATTTGTGGTTGGCAATCTTATGCTTCTATTCAACCCTAGGTTGCGCTTGTTTCCAAGCAAACTCAAGTCCAAATGGCCTGGGCCATTTTTGCTCACAAAAGTGCTCCCCCATGGAGCGGTTGAGCTTGAGAATAGTAAAGGAACAAGGTTCATGGTAAACGGGCAAAGGATTAAGATCTATCTGGGAAATACTGAAAGTGTGCAAGAAGTGATTGAGGACTACAATCTTGATGAAGTCTGAGTAATCAAGAAACTTGCGTCATGCCACGACGTTAAATCAAGCGCTGCTTGGGAGGCAACCCAAGATGTACCATCTAGCCAGCGATAGGTTTTTGTTTACCATTTAGTAGTTTTCTTTGTTTAATTCCGTCTCTGTATCAATTTAGTTTTTTTAGTGTTGGCTAGAATTAGCATAGGGTCCATGTCTAAAAAGTGTCCAGAAAATGTAAAAAGAATAGCCTAATGGTTGCTACATGTGTAGGTACTCTACAAAAAATCTGCAGAAAATGATGTGGTGCAGAGGTCTACGGACCCCATCGACGGTCCGTCGTTCTATACACGGACCGTGGATGGTGTCCGTAGATCCCAGGTAAGCCCCAAAACTTTTCCAAGTGTAAGAGTAATCTACGGTCCCAATCTACGGACCGTAGATCGACTCAAGGACCATAGACAGGGTCTCATGGGTCCAAACCCTAATTCTATCTGACCCGACCCGACCCGAACCCCCTTATTTAAAACTCCCCTAATTTTAAATCATTTCCACTTCCCCCCATTCACTCTCCAACCATTTCAACCATTCCATAACCTCCATAAATCACTCCATAACTCCCCCATAAAATCATCTATTCCATTCCCCCATAATTCCCACAATTCCTTTACATTCCGAATACAACTCATTTCATATTCCACAAAAGGGTCCGGTGTTGGGTTAGTAACGAAGAAGTGATTCTTTGGTCTTGCAAAGCCTAGTGTCGTCATGCAATCATCCAACTCCTCGTTGCTTGTAAGGTAATAGACTTTCCCCTCACTTTGAATTTCGGTAGTCGGGAGTTGGGTCTTAACCTTGGGTAATTGTTAGATGAAATTGCATGATAAAATTGGAACTTACAATACCCTTGGAAAGATAGATAGTGTTTGTGTTACCTTGTTGTATGTGATTATAAGTCTAAATGTACGTTTCGACTTAGGGTTCCAAAGTTTGTCTTAAATACTTGTTAAAATGATTAATCAAAATCTTGAGAATGACACACTAGCATGATACAATGTTGAAATGCATGGTTAGACTAGGATATTGTTGAAAATGGTCTAAGATGTGGACTTGAAAATAAAGAATGGCTGAAACCTGGCACAGATCGCATCCACGATACCCCGTCTACGGACCGTAGATTGGGTTCGTGGGTTGATGCACTTGAAAATTTCACTAAGTGTTAAACCACGGATATGGACTACGGTCCGTAGATCAATCTACGGACCATTTTGTACATCTGTGGTTTCCATCTGTGACCAATATTGTTGGTCCTCTTATCCACGAAATGGTTCCACGAACCGTAGATCATTCTACGGACCGTAGGTCCCCTCTGTGGATGACTACTGTAGCTTCTGTCTGAATTTTTTTTTTTTTGGATTTTGTTATTGTTCGTGTATAGTTCTAAAAAAAATTAGTTTGTTTAGAGTTAGTTTTGGCACTAATATCGCTTCCACAGGTACGATGGCACCCAAGAAGCTAGTCACCTACTCAAAATATGGCAAGTCAAAATTTGTTGCTCCTAGCTTCAGGTTAATCGATGAGGACACTAACACAGAAAAAGATCCAGCATACGTTCCTCCTAACACAAGGACTTCTCCCACTGCACCCCGAACCACCAGAGGCACCCCCGGAAGGTGATTCCCGACGTAGTTACTGTCTCCCAGTCTGATGAGGAGCACACACTGATCGGGTCACCAACTGGGGCTGCTTCCAGTTCAGCTAATGGGTCTACGTCTGGCTCCAAGTCTGCCTAGGCTTTGGGCTCTGAGTCTAGCCATGCTTCAGGGTCCGAATCTGCCCATGCTACAGGGTCCAATGCTAAATCAGCCACAGGGTCCGGTGAAAATGATCAAGCAGCCTCGTCTAATGAGGCCACTAGCTCGGAGTCAGTACCTGCACTATGGAATGATGATCCTACTCCAGTAGCCGGCGAGCTAAATAGATGGTGTGCAGAGGTCCAATGGAAAATTTATCGGGATGCCAAGATGAAAAATGACAAAGAGAAGATGGCCCAACTTATTACAGAGGAGCGCAAAGTCCTCACTAGGAGCTTGCACACAGTCCCTGACATCCACCGGCTTTTTAACCTTCACAAGTGTGACAGGATGGCTCGAGACCCAGGGACTTATAGCGAGGAGATTGTGCGGGAGTTCTACGCCTCTTATGCTGCCACTCTCCATGGGTCGATCTCCAAGCAGTCAAAGCCCTTAGCCCAAGATCCTCTCACTTTCACTATTGTCTGAGGTTGTCCGGTAGACATATAACAGGCCACCATCAGCCGCTTTCTCTATGGGCCTACCACAGGTCACTCTTGGTCACTAAACACAATGGAGTTTGATTACAGATGGGACCTCGTGCAAAGCGGTGCTTTCCAGAGAAATGTTGAGTAACAAGAGGCTATTATACTATGGTTGGCTAAGTACATTGCTGCAGATAGCGAGCGTGCGGAGTGGGTCGCCACACCACGGTTGGGTATCCGAAAGGCCACATTAAATTTTGCGGCCAAGTTCTTCTGGTTATTGGTGCATAACAGAGTGTCGCCTACAAAAGCTGACAACCAACTCACTTGGAACAGAGCGATCATGGTTGTAGCATTAGTAGCAAGAGTGGAGATTGACTTTGCCCGCATGCTGCTGGCAGAGATTCACGAGAGGGCATTTAAGACCTCCACTACTTACCCATTTCCATGTTTAATTTTCCATTTGTGCAGGGACTCTGGAGTGCCGATCTGGCATTGTGATAGGTTGATCCACCCTACCGCGACTTTGGATATAGGCCTCATCCGAAATTAGGCAAATGTGGCGGTACCTCGCAGAGAGCCCCACGTTGAGGTACCTCCCTTGGGCGTAGATCTTACAGACACGGTGGGGCAGGCACAGGGTGGTGACCCCATTATACCAGATCACTCTGATACTGTCTTGGCCTCCTCTTCCCAAGCCACTAGTATGGCTCCTAGTTCATCCCGGTCCACACCATAGTTAGGAGCTACTGTTGTCCTATTGGCCAGAGTACAGAAATTAGAGGCTCAGATGGCCACACTGTTGCATCACATCCAGCTGTGGATGCAAAAGTCGATAGCTGAGTTCGAGGCCAGAATGAAGCAAAGGATGAAGGGCATGATGGACCGAAAGGTCCAGGTTGTTAATAAGCATCTTGATGCCTTTGAATTGTGAGTCCTCGAGCGATCAGCCCCGGCCATAGATCTATCCTCTTTGCAGGCTGAGTTAGCCAGTCTCTGGACCGACGTTGATGCCATTCTTTCCACCCCTACAATTGAGCCTCAGGATGCACCTACTGCACTGGCTGATAATACGGTGCTCGATGTTTTATTCAGTGCGACCGCCGAGGAGGGGCCTGAGCATACACATGCCAAAAGTAAGAGGCACCGTTTTAGTCGCACTGAGGAGGAAAAATCTCAAAAGAGACAGCGTAGGCAAGAGAAGGAGGCTAGGAAGGCTTCGATTTTAGATGAAGAGTTGCGCCAGTGGAGGGTGCGTGAGAGTGTTGCAGGGGCATCAAGTTTTGCCCCAGTACTAGAGGTCCCGCCTGTTGTGAGGGACGTTGTGAGCACCACTGATGGTGCTATGATGGATGATGTGGGCACTACTGAAGGTGACCCAACTATTGTTCCAGCGGGCTCTGGGAAACCGGACCCACCCGCTCGTTCATGATTCGTCGGCGCTATGCGCCACAGGTTTATTTCACCCAATCCATTATCTTTTACTGTTCTTGTATGCATTGGGGACAATCGCATCTATTTTTGTTAGGGGTGGGATAAATGGATTGTGAGTGATAGGGAGAAGTCTGAGTAAACTAACACATAAATCCTCTCTTGGGGTTTTCTTGCCTGTGTTCTTTTTCCCCAAGAGACTGTTTAATTTTTGTTGAACCGACATATGTTAGGATTGTATGTATAGAAGCATGAAAAATAATGAAGCATGACAGCTTATGAAAAATATACATGTCCAAATTTTGTGATGTGTGCTAGAATTGGTAGGCTAAGACAAGTTGAATGTGTTGGTTCTGCGTATGACATGATAATGAATCAACTTGATGGCATGACTTAAGCTGAAACTTAAACTGGTAATCTGGTAATCTGATAATGAAACTATGTGCCAAGAGCGTGTGAGAATAGTTGATTGTTCAAACAATTTTTGTGAAAAACTAGAACTTACCCGATTAGTCCTGCTAAGACAATTCAATCTAGAGGTTAGGAAGTGATCATAGGCCCTTGTTCTGATAAGTCCACAAATTGCCTAAAAGAAGGATCCAACCAAATGAAATAAATGCTCCATTTGATCCAAATGCTTTGAGCCTAAAATTAAACCATTTCTTTCTAAACCCCGAACTCACATTCCCATAATCGACTATGTTGGCCCCGGTCCCTCCTTGGACATGTGCACCTCGACTTAGGCCAAAAGCCTAAGTTGAGGATGGCTAATGTAAAAAGTAACTTCAATCCTGGCCCTGACCCGATATCGGTTATTGTGCACCTCAACCAATGGAAAATCCATAAAGTTAAAGGTGGCTATGAAAGAGGAAGCCGAAATAAAAAAGGGTATGAAAAGAGTTTGATGTTGAAAAAGAGAGGAAAGGATGTGACTTGTTGAAAGCTAAAATAAAAAAAATAAAAAATTAAAAAGGGGCTACAAAGTCTAAAGTCACATCCATGGTTGAAGAGAAAATCAGGAGAAAGAAGGTACAACGGTAGGATGGCAAAAATAGGGAAAAAAGAGATTGAAAGCCTAGTGTAATGTAAACGAGGGCAGAAAGTCACTAAGAAATACCCAAATGTACCACACCTGACCCTGAGCCTACATTACAAGCCAAGAAAGTCCTATAGTGATCCTAGAGTCTAGTTTGGAGAGTCTAAGCAGCGAAAATAAGGGCAAGCCTATAGTACTGAGCACTAACTGTACTTGAAGTTATTTCTGAGTGTGAGTGTTGAATGAATCCTTGTACTCAAATTCATAAGTCATTGTGTGACAGAAAAGGGATTTCGTTTGAAGTAAGGGCACTAGTTACGTTGTCAGAAAGTTGGTACCTTGGTGATAGTGAAACAGTGTATGTTGTGTGTTGGTTGGTTGATCGTTGTCATGGTTTGATCTGCATGAATTAGCTTGTCGAGTCTAAGAGAACATATTGTGTACATGAAAAGAGAGTGGGGTAGAGAGCCATGTGATTGCTTGTGCTTGAAATGCTTGCTTCTATACAAGTGTCGTTTAGAGTCTTAGTGTGTCGCTTGAGGACAATCAACGAATTTAAGTTGAGGGTATTGATATACCGTGAGTTTACGGTATTTCTGATACATTTCACTTACAATTTGTGTGTGTTTAGGGCCTTTTTGTATTGGTTTTTATGTGTTTTTGTCATATTTTGCAATTTGTGTGTGTCTAGGGCCTTTTTGTATTGATTTTTATGTGTTTTTGTCATATTTTGCAGGAAAGATATTCAGGCGCTGAAGTAAAAAGAGTGCTGAAAGAACTGTAGAAAAAGGCATCTACGGAAGTGATCTACGGATCGTAGGTCCATTGACGCTCCGTAGGTGATGGCCGTAGATCAGCAAGCAAGGCAGAGAAGGGAAATCAGAGAAATCTGACCAAGGGTGGAACCACGGTGGCCATTGACGGTCCGTAGATTGATCTAGCAACCACGGTGGCCATTGAAGGTCCGTAGATTGATCTACGGACCGTACTGTTGATCCGTAGATTGATACTGCGAGGGTTCCAGTACCTGATTTTTGGAATGTTCTAAGTGTGGAGCTACGGAATGGGATTGACGGACCGTAGATCGATCTACGGTCCGTACTGCAGCTCCATCGTTTGCTTTAGAGAAGCTGACTTTTTGAAGTTGAAATATTTTCTAAGTCCTGGCTGACAAAAGGGACTCACGGACCGTAGATCCATTAACGATCCGTGAGTCAGTCTCGTGGAATGAAGACGCGTGCCTGAACAAACTTTCCTTAATTTGTTTCTCTTTTAATTTTGGACTTATTTTCTATAAATAGGGCATGTAAACCTCGTTTTTGGGGTTAGACTTTATTACTTTTATTTTACTTTGTGACTTTGGAATTCATTTTTGCAACCCTAGCAATTCTTGATTTCCAAAAGTTAGTTTTTAAGATTTGGTTTGCAATTCAAGCTGAATTTTTGGGTTTATTTTTCTCAACTACGTAAGTTCATAATTCTTTCATCTAAAGCAATGAATTGTGTTCATATGATTATGGGTAACTAAACTCCACAACTAGGGTTGTGGGATCTATGAACGATTAACAAAGTATGAATAGTAAATAAGCAATTCTTGAATAGTGTTTTGCATGCATTGATAATTCTTCCGTTTAGAAGTCTTTTTAACGGTGGCCAACGTTGGAACTTGCCTCGTTACTACTTGCCGGACCAAGGAGGTAATTAACGAGAAAAGAATTATCAACATAGATTTAGTGTGATACTATCTAATAGGCTAGTGTCGATTGGTGCGAAGTAATAACTAAGCCAAGCATCGATTATGATGTCTAATATGAGGTAAATGTAAGGGTTGGTAAATTATACACACGTAACCGGACCAAGGTGCGGGGTGAAATTCTCTACATGCTGGACCAAAGATTTAGAGATACCTAACTTATCACTTTGCATGTAATACATTAGGAAAGGATTGCTATTACAAGGATTACTGAGTTATGAGCTTGTGGTGAATCGTATATCCTAGTTAATTCTCTCATCTTGATAACAACCAAAAATTGACTTTTGTTTACTGATTACTTATTGAATTCTTACAATTTATTTCACAAATCCCCCATTTTTAATTACTTGTTTCTGGAAGTAATTTGACTAAACGAATTTAAGTGTAGGTTAAACTTAAGTCTAAACCATTTTCCTCATGGGATCGACCCCAACCTACAAGTTGGGTTCTTTACTTGATAACGATCGCTTACTCTTCTTTAGGGAGGTGTAATTTGAGCGTATCATTGTCCAACCTGATGGAAAACTTAATTGGTAACGCTTTCTCATTCTTTATTATGTTAGGCTAAAACCCCCATTCGTGGGGGTGATTATGTAGTTGAATGCTTCAACTACCTTATGGGTGTTGATATTTACTGATTTTATTGTTGATTGGAAGTGGGTTCAATTAATAGTGTGTGTTTTAATTGAGGAATTGTAGTTGCAAATGCAATTCTAGTTTAGTACTCTAAGCTTGCTTGAGAAAGAACTGTTATCGAGGATTGTAGTGATTGTGTTGTTACGGAATTAGCTTGAGAAAGTGGGTCTGAATGCAATCCTACAAATCTAGTTTGAAAAAGTAGATTGATTAAGGTAATGGGCTGTTAATTTGTGTTGTGCTTGTCGAGGTTCGAAAGAACTCGCTTGATTCGTAATAGTTGATTGAGAAATGACTATTGCACCCAACGTCTAGCCTACCCACTGAGATTTAACGACTTTTAGTAAATAATAATCACCCATTTTGCGAAATTGGCATTCAATTTGTCACACTCCCAATAAAACCCTCTCTATTTGTTTACCCCCATTTTCAGCAGTCGTAATTCGGTTACCCAAATCCCCCCATTTGTCATTAATTATCAAAATCTTGTCATTTATTTTACTGTTGCGAAAATGTCTACATCTACAAATGATTAGAACACCATTTTACTTTTTAATCAAATTCTTTAACGTATCACTCCCTGTGGGATCGACCCCAACTCTTAGTTGGGTTTATACTTGTTAGCGACCGCCTACACTTAGAATTGGATGAAGTGTAGTTGAGTGTTATCATTGATCTACTTATGAAGACTGACATGGTTCTTGCTAAAGCAGTCAGTACACCATTGGGACAAAAAATATTTACAACAGGTCACAAGCAATCCGATTGATGTTTCTACGTAGAGGAGCATTGTAGGAAATCTCCAATATCTCATTCTAACCAATCCTGACATATCACATGCGGTCAACTTGGTTAGTCAGTTTATGCAAACTCCAAACAGTGAGCATCTTCAGGCTGTGAAAAGAATTCTTAGAATTATGAAGGGTACTTCAATGGCCTGAGACTTCATGCAGATTGGGGAGGTTGTGCAACAACAAGAAGGTCAACTACAGGATACACAATTTACTTAGGTTCAAACTGCATATCTTGGGCCTCCAAGAAGCAACACACAATGTCAAGGTCGAGTGTTAAGGAAGAATACATGGCACTTGCCTCTACTGCAGCTGAAATCACCTGGATCACCTACATCCTAAGAGACATTGGAGTTTACTTGAAAACAACTCCTACATTGTTCTGTGACAACATCAGTGCATACATGATTGTAAATCCAGTCTTACATGCTAGAACTAAGCACGCAGAAATGGATTATCACTTTGTTAGGGAGAAGGTAGCCAGAGGACATATTGTCACACACTTTGTTCAATCAAAAGACCAACTAACTTTCATACCAAGGCATTGACAAAATATGAGTTCACAAAGTTTCGAAGCAAGCTAGGAGTGAGTGTTCCACCTCTCACTAGCTTGAGGGAAGTGTTGCGAAATAGAGTTAGAATAGGAGTAGTATACATTGTATCCTAACTCTAATCTTATTCTAATTCTAATATATCTCCTTAGATTTGTAGTTGTACTAGCTAGGACTCTACTTGTGGCCGTATGTAATTGTATAAGTAGCATACGTATTGTACGCAATTATTATCAAGAAATAATATCTCTCTGATGGTGTGTTTTCTACAATTATATCCTTTAATATAAATCCATTTTATTAGTGGCGGCATTTTTCATTTTATATGTATTATTTTAATGGCGGCTTTTCTGTGGACATAGCTGCTTCAAATTTAATCCATTCACTATACTGTATGTTTATTCATTCCCTTCTTCTGAAAAAAATAATTTTGTATTTTTGTCTATGACTTGCATTCATTAAGACTGATGCTTCTCAAGGGGATTAGAAAAATATTATTCTATTCAAAATTTGAAGACAAAAAGTGAAGTTGAAAATCTTTATAAATTACTACATCTATTTCAAAATAACTCAATTGTTGAGGCAATGCACGTTTATTAAGAAAAACAAGGTCACAATATAAATTGAATACTCTCTCTGTCCCAATTTATATACTTATTTTCTTTTTTTTTGTCAGTCCCAAAAAGAATGACATATTTGTTTATTAAGTAACAATTTAACTTTAAAATATTCATTTTACCCTTAATAAAATGATTTATAGTCACAAGTTTCTATGAAGTTTTAAGAGTCTTCCTTGAAAAAAAATAAATATACTCCTGAACTATTGTAAATGGTATGCAGATACCCTCCATCATAATTTTGGAATATTGATGCCCCTACCGTCCAAAAACTAGAGCATATATACCCTTTATACTAACGGAAATACACATGTCATAATCTTATCCACCGATCCGATATTTATTAAATATCGGATCGACTGATAAGATTGCGCACCGTGTCCCTATTTAGTCTTCCATTAGAGTGAAGGGCATATATGCTCTAGTTTTTGAACGGCATGGGCACTAATGTCCCAAAAGTATGACGGAGGGTATCTGTATACCATTTACGATAGTTTGAGGGTATAGCATGTCCTTTTGCCCTTTCTTTTAAACTCTATGCCGAGTCAAACTACCTCACATAAAATGGGACGGGGGAGTACCATTTTTTAATTTCACATTTTTAGCTATTGTCAAACTATTCTTGAAAATATACTTTGGAATCACTTATTTTTCTTTCACGAAGATTGAAATTGAATCGCGTGGACAATCTCAATAGCTCAATTAATTGATTATCTAAATAAAATAAGCAATTTGTTAATTAAGCAGAGTTAATAGTTCAATTTGTTAAATTGAGAGTGAGAATTCCAAAACGATTCAATAGATTGAGAGAAACGTAGAGTAAAAGCGTAATAATTATTAGAGACGTACAATTAATTGAGTTCGCTAAAACTAGATCGAGCGACATTTGTGGTAAGAAAGAGCTTGTTATTTATTTCAGCTTTGGCGATTAATGTGGAATAACTAGTGAATTACAATATTATTATACAGTAGTTGACGCATTTTGTTTTAGACTTTGATTGAAGTCGTATATATTTTTGCCGATACTAAATGCTTTCAAATGTGTTTTTTGACTTACAATTTCATTATACAACAATCAGTGCCATTAGTTTCAGCAGAAATGTCCCAAACTCTTTCAGACATCCCAAAGTTGAGATTATATTTTGGCTGCTTGTTGGGGGAAAACAATCCAAAATGTTTCTTAAGCTCTGGATTCTTGTTATTCTCATCAAATATGGCGAATATTGGGGCTCATGGTTATATAGAAGTGTGAATGGAGCTTTATTGTGAAGAATAGCAGATGGAAGTCTGTTAATGATAAAAGTTGTTGTGAGTACACACTCACCCCAGTACTTGACTGGTAGTTTGGACTGAAATAGCAAAGCTCTAGTAGTCTCTAAGAGGTATTTATGCTTTCTTTCTACCACATCATTTTGTTGTGGTGTGTATGGACATGATTTCTAGTGAAGAATGCCTTTGGATTAGAAGAAAAGAGTAGACTCATGGCAGGTGAATTCTAGACCATTATCTGATTTGATGGTTTGAATGGTGGTTTTGAATTGATTTTCAACCATGTTGACAAAAGCTTTAAGGATGTGCAAAGCATTGCGTTTGCAACTTAGTAGATGTGTCCAAGTGGACCTGCTGAAATCATCTACCAGGGTTATAAAGTATTTGAAATTGTCATGAGTTGCTACATGATATGGTCCCCATAAGTCAATATGAAGTAGTTCAAATATTTTAGTGGTGCTGTGAGATTTTGAAGGGAAAGGCAGTCTAGTCTGTCTTGCCATAGGACATATACCACATGTGTCACACCCCAAATTCGGATGTGATGGCACGTGTCCATTTCCCACCGGACACGTCAGCCTAGCCCAACCACAACGATAGAGAAGTAGAAATACGAGAATAAAAGATAATAAATAAGCGGAAGACTTTAATTAAGACTCAACACTACCCAGAATTTGGTTGTCACATGTACAAACCTCTAAATACAGAATTCGAATAAAAATATACAAGTCTCAGAGTATAGTTCTCGAATAGAACAAAACTGAAAGTAAAGATAACTCAAGGGAACGTCTTGAATGAACCGCTACCTCTCGAGTATGTCCCGAAGCTCAATCTGCTAAAGAAAATACTAAGCCGAATCTGAGAGAGCTGTAAACCAACACAATTGTGTAGAAGCAAGGGTGAGTACCGAAAACCATAGGTACTCGCAAGTAACTCTAAACTAAGCAAAACTAGCAGCTACAAACAACTCCTTTTAATCCCAACCGAACCACCGAAACTTCAATCTAGCAGCAAACCAACCAACCTATACTAAACAGATCATATTCAACAGCCACAACCAACAGTATATCCTCATCAACCTCAGATCAACAAATAAGAGCAAGTAGATCAAATTCCACATAAGAAGGGTAAACCGATACAATCC
>NC_064282.1:48640879-48649895 GCF_019186545.1 Solanum stenotomum
TGGGGTTTTAGAAACTTAAAAAATTTAAAGAAGAAATGCTAGGGCAGATGTAGTATATATGTAATTACTGGTTCCTCCGAATCTAATTGTTTTAACTCAAAACTGTATACGTTTCAAAAGTTCACTACATAAGAATAAATATTAGATTTTGACTGCATTTTAAATTTTGGATCCGCCTCTGCTCTCATCCCCTCAAATTAGAAAAGCTTGCGAGTGTCAACCGAAAAATATCAAATAACTTTGGCTAAAATGAATATAGTCATGCAAGTTAGTGTGGGAAAAGATATACAACTAAGAGTAATACGAAAAAAAAATAAAACAACTATATATCAACAATATTATTTTTTGAGTCAGAAATTCAAAATGTTTAAGTAGAAACCTGTTATGTGAATATTGGTGGCAACAAATAATCCTAGAAGCACGATAACAGCTATTTGTGTGGTAGCCATGATGTTTGATGAGAAATGTTGTTGGTACAAACTAAGATGAACTAGGACCTATTTATAACCAAGTCTTAATTAGTCTAATGAAGTTAAGAGCCGCCAGGTGTATGTTCACATGCCCATAAGCCAACTTGATCATTTTCAAAATAAAAAAAAGGATCAAGGGTAGAAGTCCAAATGCAGCCCCAAATTCATAAAACTTATATATAGTTAGTTAGGTCTTCTTTTATTTTTATATGATAATTTTATTTTAATGGCGGCTTTTCTTTAGAGGCAGCTATCAAGATTGACTATAAATTTTATAATTATAGTGATATTTTTGGATGTGTTTGAACCTACTAAAACAGCTACTTGTCGTAGATCAGAATTATAGATGAAGTTTTTTCAAAAAGAAATGGTCTGACTTTCAAAAGAGTAATCTATAATTTAGTCCATTTATTGTATTGTTAAGCCCCCCAAAAAATTCAAGTTTAAAGTCTCAGTTCATTTTTATTGGATAAACTAGTCTTTGAAAATGTACGTGGCATATTTTTCTAAAAATATTTAACATAAATTTTACACCAAAAAAATAATTTGATGTAAGAATAAATAAATGAATTAATCTTTGTAGAAATATCAAGGAAAATGACCCTAACCTTCATTTGTACACATAGCCTCTGTAGACACACAATTTTTATTGGATTTAATTAAGAAATTGACACAGACATACAACTATTATATACAATTGACAACATATAGCGCAATATTAATTAGCAATTAATAGTCTAAAAAAATTAGCATGTATTAGTCTAAAAAAAATAAAACCAACTTTTTATAATTTTTTTCTTTTAATCATGTGCAACCAACCCGCATTAATTAAGGAGATGTGGGATTATTTTTTAACTCCTATAATTAAGGAAGTTAGCTTTTCAATTTCTTTAAATTCTCAAACTCAATTGTATTTAAATAACTTATTAACAGATTGTCACTACTTTTAAGGTAAGAAAATGTATTATTAATTATCACATAATCAATAATAATTAATCAAATAATATTAAATGGCATTTTATAAGAAACTGTAATAATACATATGCATAAATTATACAATAATTAAAGTTGTGATTACATAATGTGTACATAAAAAAATATGTATACACAAAAGAATATTCATAAAAATAGAAGTGTAAATTTTATTGATGTATACAGTAATTGTAGCATGTATACATAAACTTTATATTGTATACATAAGAATATTACCATCAATTATATGTATTACTATAATGAATACAAGAATGAGATTAATATGATACATATATAAATTAAATTTTATTTGTTAATTGTACATGTGATTTTGTTTATGTATACGGTAACTGCACTATGTATACATTAGTTCGTATTCATCTGCCGAACAACTGCTGGGGTTTTCAACAGTGATAGCTGAACTAATCAAATGGGCCGCCCCAAACTTGGAGCTGACATTTAAATCAAAGTGTATTCAGTGATTTGTATTCACATAATAAACTTGTATACTTTAATTTAAATTGAGATTGGAATTCATTGGTATACATTGGGTTGTATTCATCAAAATCAACATTCTGATTTTTTACGAGAATCTTTCTTACCCATGAAATTGAGAACAAAAATTTCAAAAACTATAACCTGAATTTTCGCCAAAAAAAGCTTTAAAAACTTTAGTTCCACAAATCACGAAATTTCAAAAATAATGGGGCAAGAAATGCTACATAATTATACATTAGAAGAAATTATTGGAAGGATCAATCGATAAACATACAATTATATCNTAAGGTAAGAAAATGTATTATTAATGCTCTAACGTGTATTAATTATCACATAATAAATAATAATTAATCAAATAATATTAAATGGCATTTTATAAGAAATTGTAATAATACATATGCATAAATTATACAATAATTAAAGTTGTGATTACATAATGTATACATAAAAAAATATGTATACACAAAAAAATATTCATAAAAATAGAAGTGTAAATTTTATTGATGTATACAGTAATTGTAGCATGTATACATAAACTTTATATTGTATACATAAGAATATTACCATCAATTATATGTATTACTATAATGAATACAAGAATGAGATTAATATGATACATATATAAATTAAATTTTATTTATTAATTGTACATGTGATTTTGTTTATGTATACGGTAACTGCACTATGTTACATTAGTTCGTATTCATCTGCCGAACAACTGCTGGGGTTTCCAACAGTGATAGCTGAACTAATCAGATGGGCCGCCCCAAACCTGGAGCTAACATTTAAATCAAAGTGTATTCAGTGATTTGTATTCACATAATAAACTTTTATACTTTAATTTAAATTGAGATAGGAATTCATTGGTATACATTGGGTTGTATTCATCAAAATCAACATTCTGATTTTTTACGAGAATCTTTCTTACCCATGAAATTGAGAACAAAAATTTCAAAAACTATAACCTGAATTTTCGCCAAAAAAAGCTTTAAAAACTTTAGTTCCACAAATCACGAAATTTCAAAAATAATGGGGCAAGAAATGCTACATAATTATACATTAGAAGAAATTATTGGAAGGATCAATCGATAAACATACAATTATATCTTATTTGCATAGACAAAGTGAATTAAGGAGAATAAGAGAAAATTTAGAAGAGAAGCAAATATACATATGAAAAGGAGTTTAGAAAGAAAACAAAAAAAGTTGAATAACCTAAATTTTCGCAAAAACAAAATTGAAAAAACTTCAATTCCACAAATCATGAAATTCAACAATTAATTGGACAAGAACAAAATTATATATAAAGATGATTTTTAGAAGTATCCACGAAAAAAACATATCATTATATCTGATTTTCATAAACAAATTAAATTAAGGAAAAGAATTGAAAATTAGGGACAGAATCAAAATATAGGTATGAAAAGAATTCTAGAAAGAGAAAAAGGAGACAAAAAAAGAGAAGAGCTCTATTTTAAAACGTTGACAAAATAAAAAAAGAGATAAAATAGGGATAATAAAACAATAAATTTTTTCTTTCCAAGAAAAAAAACAGCAATCAAATGTGTGTTTGAGAAAAATTAGGAGAACAAAAATACATTTTTTAATAAAAAGAAAAAGAACTATTCAATGCCAAATAAATAAAACAAAGTCTTTTTCTTGCTAAAAAATTAAAAGTGGACTATTTATTGCTAATTTAGTCTATAGGGTGTTATGTTGTGCCATTTTATCGATTTAATTCATACAAAATTTGGATTAAATCCATGTTTATTTGAGTTGGATGATTAATTTGGGCTTTACAAATAAATAAGTCCATTTTTATTAAATTCAAGTCCAAGGTCCATTCACCTTGAAGCCCAAACTCATGTCACGTGTCACAGTGACTAAGCATCCAAAACCAACAAGGTGATGCCACGTGTCCAAATGAGGTGGTAGTCACAGTCAAATGCAAGAACCAATCACAATCCGCCAAGTGTCAAAATAATATCCTTTGGCCAATCATAAACAACCTTGTCCACCCCCTACAACTATAACTAGGGGATGGACATGACATTCTAAGGGGATGAAGAAAACTCTTCAATAAGCATTCTGCAATTGGAGAAAGCTACAACACCAACTACATAGCTCTTCGAATGAGTGGTCAACGGAGTTCTTCCCGGAGATCAACTTGAAACGACGAAGTGCTTCCTGACGTTCTCGGAGATCAAATACATGTCAAAGAGGTCTACATCATCCTACACTCAATAAATATGCTACTGAAGGCCCTCGAATCACGGAGAAATACTAGGAGGGAAGAATCAAGAGAACAACAGAATTGTACTCACAAGATTCATCAATAAAAATTACATTTTTATTTTGCTTGCAGTTAATTTTCAGCGCTTACGAAAATTTGTTGCGAGCAACCTCTATCCAATACATCATTAAAAAAGTAGTGGCTAAAATAGTAATGGAAGGGATCATTTCCCATGTCATGTCCCAACAATCTATATATAATAATAAAGTTGAATAAAAAAATGGTGATGTGGCGCTCTCAATGAGTTTTAATCCTATTTATCTTATTTTGTGATTTTTTTGGCCAATTTTCTAATTTTAAAATACAAAAAATTCATCTAAATATTAAAGATAGTGATATTTGAATTTTTCTTCATCAATAGCCATATTTAATTTATTTTATCATTAATGTTGTTTTTCTCTTTTCCTATAATATTCCTCAATTTCTTCTTTTAATATTTTCTTCCCTAAATATCACCATTAATGATATTTATATCATTTTCTTAAATCACTTTTTTTCCCTTTCTTTATTCTTTTTTACTTTTTTTTTAATTTATTCAATTCAAGATATATTATAAAAGGTTTTTTTTTTTTAAAACAAATTACATTTTCCCTTAAGTCTAATCATTAATAATGTTTATAACATTTCCTTAATAAATCATTACTTTAGTACTTTTCCTTTCTATGTTCTTTTTTTTTCTTATTTTTATTTATTTATTCAATTCAAGAAATTTATATATCGATATAATATAAGGTATCTTCTTTATTTGTATTTTTCCTTTTTAATTTATTTTTAAAGTTTCATCTCCATAACTTATATCTATTTAATGTTGTTTATAAATCTAAACATCTCTCTCTCTCTCTCTATATATATATATATATCTATATATATATATATAGATAATTGACTTGTTTTAATAATCTCAACACCCTGTCAATGACAGCAAGAAAAAATGGTATCAGAGTCATGAGACAGAAATAAACATGATTAGACATTTATAGTATTTACTTGAACATACCTTAGTAACTATACTTAAGGTAATTAATTTAAATAGAGATCTAAAAGAAATTATCTTTTAAATTAATTACCTTTAGTATAGTTACTAAGGTATGTTCATCTAAATACCATAAAGGTCTAATCATGTTTATACCTTTCTCCTGTTTCTTCTTTGAATAGTTCCTTATCACTACCGCAACAATTCTCCTTTCAGGCCATGGATAGTTTTTCTCCTTATCGACCTCAGTCTAGCAACTACTTCCTACTGTTCCTCCTTCAGGCGGAAGATCTAAATCTTCACTTAAAAATTATTCTGGAATTTAGAAGAGAGAGGTATAAAAATCAAACTTTTTATTTCATAATCTTACCTTTACATACAAACCATACATATTTTCATAATAGAAATAAAATACTTTTCCCTGACAGGAGGGGTTTCTGCTCACTTCTTAAGGTACCTAACATTTTTCTCTAATGGGTGTTTTTTAGGGAAAACTTAGTCTACCTCTTAAGTCAGATTTCTTACCCTTTTATAGATATAAGAGGGGACTAATTATTACATTTTTTGTTTTGCAGGGGCTTTCCTCAAAACTTTAATAATTTTTCTTTCATCCTTCAATCATCGCTGTAAAGATGTTGATGGCCAACCAGATTTGATATTTCTTTTGACCAAAGAGATAGAGTTGAGAAGAGATAAGATCTCCTTTTGTCTCTTTCTTCATGACGTAAGTGGTTACGTCTTTTGCTTTTGTCCTTGTTTGACAATTTACATTGGTATTTTTACAGCTGTTTTTTACTCAGCTACATCTTCTGGTACTGAATGTTTGTGGTCTAGAAACTTACAAGCAAGTTTTCATGTTTCTTCCGTTGCTTCCAACCTGTGAAGCTCTATGTCAAGGATTTTCTCCTTTAATGTTTTTGATTTGGATTTTCGTTTAGTCATTAAAATCCAATCAGTATCATAGTCTATGACTTTGTAATCTTCATTATAATAACGTTTGAAAATAAAATATAATGCTTTAATTCACAAAGCTCGTCTTGTTTGTATCCATTTTTTGTTTAGGTGTGGGAGTTTTTTTATCAACACATGTGGCTTTGATATTAAAATCTTTTAATTTTTCAACTGTGATATAGTTAATTGTTGGAAAGTGTAATTGCAAGTCTTTGCTTTCCATTGAGATGCTGAAGAATCTGCAATAGACTCCATCTCCTTGTGCATAGTTTCTTACTGAATTTCTCAGTTATTCTGGTAATTTGGAGATTTCTTGTAAGTACAGTTTAGTATAGACTCGGTCCAAGTATCCAAATTCAAATAATTGTACTGTAAAGCCCGGTGAACCGTTTGGAAATATCAAAATTCTAGGAAACAAACTAGTTGTTCCTAAGACTCCGAAAGTTTCTCCACTTTCCTCTGGTAGATTGTAAATATATCTTGTAAATGCAAGATATTCTTATTCCTTTGGGTTTTGCTTTCCAACCTGAAAAGATGAGAAAACTTTTGTTCCAGATGGAACTTTGTTAGAACTACTTTCTGGTTTCTCAGCTTTTGTTGAGGAACTGGCCTCTTTTTGATTTGGTTGGCTTTTACCTTTCGTCCTTGGACTCAAGTTTCGGCATATCCATGCTTACTGATGAGATATTTTTGGCACTAGGTGCTAGTGGGACATCTCCTGCCACTTTGTTGGGTTTAATATTCCCTTTAGGATTTGAATTCCTGCTTGGACATGTGTCCAAATGTTCACATAGTAATAGGAATTCATGCATGTTTTCAGCTTGATCTTCGCTGAGCTGATTTATTTCATATTGCATTTTTCTTGCTTGATCAGACAAGCTAGCTAATTGATCTCTGATGTTGAATAAATTGCGGCTTTTGTCGTCGTTTCCACAATTTGCATTTTTTCGTACACTCTGTTAATTAGAGTCTGCGTTCGATTGTCCATATTGGACATTTCTTGAGAGAAAATCTGCAAGAGAATTATCAATTCCTTTAATATGTTCCATTTTAAAGGAATAGAATGATAACAAAACCTGCCACCTATGCAATCTCTTGTATTGCAGTTCTGATGGGAGTTAGTTCGATATTAATCCTGATACCTGCGTATTATCAGTTCTAATAACAAATTGTTTTGGTAATAGGAATGGTGAGAATTTCCTAATTCCTCTAACAATAGCTAATAATTCCTTCTCATTAGTGGAATATTTTGTTTATGCTTCATTAAAAGTGCCACTTGTATATCTGCAGATTTCATTTAAATCAGTCAAATTTTGAAAAATAAGTTTTTCCTTTGGTAAGGTTTATATGATTGTTTTTATTTGGGATAAAGTATCCATCAAATATACAATTTTTATTTAGCTCTTTATAGTTTATTACCATTCGAGCTTTTCCTCTTTTTATCTCAGCATGGTTTCTTACCATAAATGTTAGACTACTATGAGGACTTTTACTAGGTTTGATTAATTTTAGATTAATTAATTCTTTGATTTGAGTTTTGAACTCAATTTTATCTTCCTCATTGTAGAGCATTGGTCTTACTCTAATGATGACGTTGGGGTCTTTAAGAGTTAAATTGGTTCTTTCTTGATTTTTTTTCCATTTTTCTAAGGGATTTTCACCATATGATTTTTGTAAATTTTATTTTATCCATTCTAGATTGAGACATTTACAAGTAATTCTTTTTAGGTGTTCTAGATATTTTCTTTTATAATTTCCTTTTTCTTTTTCAAGAGTGTAAGGATTTTGTTTTCTTGGGACTTTGATAAAATATCCACAAGGAATTTTAAGGCTTATCATATATAGGGTTTGATGATAATCCTGAAATTGTTGGAGGAAATCATTTCCTAATAATATATTTGTTTCCAGTTTATCGTAGGCAAATATTTTACTTATTGAAACAATTTTAGATCCTAAAATTATTTCTACATTTTCGTTAGACTATGATAGTCTTTCTTTATTTCATGTAATTCCTATCATAGATATGTTATTTTTATTTGTATCCCAATCTTTTATTAAAAAAGATTTTGCTAAACTAGCTTCAGATCCATTGTCGATTTGACAACAAGTTGTTAATTTAGTATCATAGAGTGTTATTTCTATGAATACAGATACCCTAAAAGATGTTTCTTTGGGCATTAGATTTAGATTTTCGGTAGGAAACAAGTTTCATTTTTATAGCTTATTTCTATTCCTTCTTTTCCTATACTATAGTCATTTAGACTAGTAAAGAATTGATTTCCTAGAATAAAATCATTATCACTTTCGTGATTATTTATATAACATGGTATAGTTATTCTGATTGTGTCTAATTGTATTGGCAGTTCTACCATTTTTTTACAATTGTAACTGTTACCTTCAAATGTTTTATATGTATATGGTATTCCTTCATCTATTGGCAATCCCTTTAAAATGATGTCGTTTATATGATTGGGTGTAGCGCCAGTTTGTATAAGTGTTTCTTGCTTTACCCATTCCGTTCCATTAAAGATTTTTCCTAAAATCCTTGAACTATTGGATGGTTCAAGAGTTTTCTTGGAATATTTATTTGATATTTTCTTTGTAGAATTTCTTCCATATTCTATAGAAAGTCTAGGGTTGTTATTCGAACTTTCTATTTCTTGTGTTTTTTCAAATCAAATTTCATATTCTTCTGGAATTTGTGCATGTTGAATTTCTGCTTCTATTATTTTTGCAATTCCTGCACATTCTTGATCTATTTCGATCATTCCTTTATTTTTATATACATTTCCATAATTGGAATTTGTAACTGTATATAAAGCTTGGTAATAAATGCTCATAATATGATTCTTTGGTTTA
>NC_064282.1:48650217-48694828 GCF_019186545.1 Solanum stenotomum
AAAATAGAGGATAAATGGTTGGACTTGTGGAAAGGAAGGTTTCCACAATCAACCCACATACCTCAACTTTGGAGAATCCTTGATGAAGATTGGAATGGAGAATTGAAGCTTGAGATTGAGTCTTGAATCCGGAATTAGAACTTGAGATGTTTGAATTTGGTTGAAGATCTTGGTGGAATTTTGGAGAGGGTTTAGAGAGTGTTTTTGAGTGTTTTGAAGCTAGAAAGAAATATAACTAAGTATGGGACAATCCTCTTTTTTATAAAAGAAAAACGTCCAGCCGCTACAGTAACTTTAGCTACTGGAAATTGCGGTTCTGCCCGGACAGGTTTTACGAAATTGATCATAACTCCTTCATCTTAACTCGGAATGAGGTGAAACCAGTTGCATTGGAAAGCTAACTCGAAGGGCTTTAATTTAATAGGTAGCGGCCCTTCCAGTTCCTTGTGTGCTAAGAGATATGCCCCTTTAAAGTTGACCCTGAAAATCGCATTTTTTGCGATTTTCGAATTTTGATACGGTTGCTCTAAAATTCGGGTTAGACCCATTTCCCACTCAATTTTACCCCCTGAATAAGAATATGAAGTCGAATTGCTGAAATCATGCACGGATTTTGAGATATATGGAAATTACAATTATAGGTGTTTCCGAAGCACATTTTCGGACATTTTTGGGGTCGTTTCAAATTCACAAGTGTATTCTTAAATATAACTCATTTTGCAAATTTGCAATTTTTCTAGTTGCTCTTTTGCAATTTTCTTTTTCTCTATTTTTCTTTGTAGTTCCTTCTCTATCTAGAAATTTGTTTTCTATAAATTGTACGAGGTTTTTTATTCCTTCTTGTAGGGATATTTTTAATCCTTCTATGGTGTCATTTTTGATAATTCCTTTTGCATCATCGGATAATCCGATGTACCAGTTACCTACTTTTCCAGTGAAAGTGTTTATCATAATTGTATATTTTTCCTCATCAGAAGAATATATTCCTTTTCCTAATAAAAAGAAGAGAAATATATTCTGAGCCCATATATCTAGATCTTTTTCTGGTTCTCTTTTACAATTTAGATCTAAGAATTGGGTTGATCCTGCATCTCCGCTTGGGAGTCCGTTAGGCATGTATTTTAATTTATTATTATTATGATATTGACTCACAAAGTCTTTATTCTTTTTTGCTTTTGGAGCAAAATTCATTTCAACATCTGTCTGGTTTTCTTCTTTTATTGATTTTGATCCATCTCCTTCTTCGAATTTTCCTTGGGGTCCTCCTGTTTCTCCCCTATTCATTAAAACTCTAATTTTTTGATCTGATAGATCAAGGTCTTCTAAGGCAAAAACTAGTTCATCTACTTCATTCATTTTGTTCAGGATTATCTTCTGCTTTATCTCATCATCTTTAGATTGCTTTATTTGTAGAGTTTCCTTTTTAGCTTTATTTATTTCATCATATTGTTGTTTTTTCAAAAATTCTTGAATGAGTTTTTCATCCAGACTTCCTTTTTGATATGAACTTTTATTTGCAAATACCTCTGCTAAGAGTTCATTTATATATTTTTGACCAACTCTTTTGTCAAGTTTTTATAGCTTTTTCAATTATGTTTGTAATCCTTCCAGGAATATTTTCTTTCAGTGATATTATTTCTATTTCTATTAGCTTTAGTCTTAAAGCTATTTGTTTATGACTTTCTACCAAATCATTTAATATGTATGTAACTTCTTTTATGCTCATTTTATTCAAAAAAAAAAATAATCAAATGTATCTAGATATATTATTTCATCATCATAATCATGTATTGAGAATTCAAATTCTTCTCTATATTTTTCATCAACTGAGTTGTAAGACAATTTCTTTTAGATCTCTATTTAAATTAATTACATTTAGTATAGTTACTAAGGTATGTTCATCTAAATACCATAAAAGTCTAATCATGTTTATTTCTGTCTCATGGCTCTGATAGGAGAACTGTTGCGGCAGTGATAAGGAACTATTCAAAGAAGAAACAGGAGAAAGGTATAAACGCAGAACTCGTTATTTCATAATTATTATCTTTAAAAACAAATTGTATCATATTTTTATATACATAGACTTAAGCTTAGTACCTATAGGGAAAATAAATTTATAAGATTAAAACCGTAACATGATTGAACAATATTCATTTACTATACATGTTGATAGCATATAAACTATACACATGTTGAAAGACATTCAATATCACTTACATCTAGTAAGAAAAAGAGCATAGAAACATCGCATCGCTTTATATCATTTTGATAAAGCAATTCCAGAAATGGAACAAGCATATTTGCATGCTAGCTTAAGATCTACTAAGCTCATAGTAGTTATAAATGATATGAAAATGCANCACTCGGTGCTTAGCCTTAGTTCCCATAGAGTAATTCATTCACATGTATGCACTAAAGTGGACCCCATTTCTAAGTTCGGCCAACTTATAGTACTTCTACCAAGAAGGGCTCCATTTCTTAGTTCTAGCCTATCAAGGTTCATTCAAAGATAGCTCATTGACTTTCTTAGAGAGAGTTTGTTACCATTCCGGTCCACCATCTCTAAGTCTATCATTTCACACAAGAAGAAGGTCATTACCCCTAGGGTTCACCACTTCAAACATTCACATTAGGAGTCTAGACTTACTCATGAAAAGGGTACCATGCTCGGTCTAGCCTATTCAAGACATAATCTAGAAGTCCTCTTTTATCATTCATAGAAAGAGCACCATGCTTAGGTCTACCGATCCTAGACATTCATTCATTCAAAGAGCTTTCAAGTAACAAGAAGGGACATCTAAGTCTACCAAGCAAGTCACAACATTTCCATATAGGGACTTTTCATAGTCCAACATCATCACATATGAACATTTAAGAGAACATACTTTCAATTACATTACAATAACACTTTGTACAAGATCACCTTATAACCATAAGAATACCTTCACATAGTACAATAACATTTCATAACTTGATAACACTTTAATTCAATAGATAATGCCTTCAAGTCCATGTTCATAATACATTCCATAATTAAACACCTCTACCATAAGTGGATCAAACCAAGCAAGAACAATTTTATCCATAATATGAGATTAAGCCAACTTACCATCCTCCAAAGCCATAATCAATAACACTCAAGTCCCAACCATTTTACTTACCACAAGAGAATTCATTCATAACTTGCCCATAAGACCACAACTTTCAATTCATTCATACATCATCAATTCATCATAGATAGATGTAGAAAATCATAAGAGTCACTAATACAATCCAATCCAAACACAATTTCATGAACTTTGAATCATAAGCAAAAGACCCACTTCTTAAGCAAATTTAGGAATTTAGGGAAAACATGGGTTCTTCAAGGAATTCCATACGAAATCATCTTAAAAACATTAATTCATCAATATAATGGCTTAGAAAACGTTTTGCCAATAAACCCATGCTTAGATTAGAATTTGAGATTTTTGTTCTTTGAAACACTTTTGAAACCCTTTTGATTGGACTCCTTGAAAGAAAGATTGATCAAGGATCAAGGGTCACCATACCTCTAAGTTGAAAACCCACGAAAATTGAAGAAGAAAGAACTCGAAATCTTCAACCCTAGCTCCAACTTGACCTTGGCCTTCAATGGTGTTCTAGAGAGAACCCTTCCTTTTTTTTTTTGAAGAATGAATTAAAACAATACCTTTTTAAAAGTTTTAATACCATATATAGAAATTAGAAATAATATAGAATATACCCACTTTTTAATTTAACTAAAATTAATATTTACGAAAACGACCCTTGCCTACATGGACCTACCAAATAAAACTAAGGCAAAGTCCAATTTTTATTTTGGAAAATTTCATAACTCCAATTAATGCTTAAACTTTAAAAATTCATACGTTAGGCTCTAGTTTCACCTATCTATTTTTAGGGTCGCTACATCTTCAACTTATAATCTTAATAATATTCATAACTTTTTTTTTAATCTTCATAACCCCCAAAATTAAATTTATTAGTTTATGACACCTTATGGTATTCCTCCTCTTTTTTGTTATATAAATTCATATTTTGTAGCTAGAAAAATTTCATTCAAAGTTATTCTTTCACTTCTTCATCACCATATCATACATTAGGGTGAGGAAGAAATGATAATCATCACATCATATGGTTGCTTTCAACAAAGTCGTAAAGAATCTATGGGTAAAAATGCTTCCATTAATTTTTTAAATTATATTTTTTACTTTAATAATTTATGTGATGTTATTTTTTTTTTAGTTAATTTAACTAATCTTTGAAACTAATGAATAAACTCAATTCAAATAAAATCATGGAGTAACTAACAATTTCATAATATACTATTTGTGCTTGTAGGGTGAAGAAGAAAGTTGAAGATACAAAAGTAGAGAAAATTGTGAATTTTGGAAGAAGATAATGTAGAGTCTTACAATAAAATCACTATTATAGTAATTTGATCTTTTTAGTTTTTCTTTCCTATTCTCTATATTTCATTTATGTACTTTATTGAAGAACTTAAAATATAAATATTTTTTTTCTTTTTCTTTTAGATGACTATAGTTGTACATACATAATTCATTAGGTTAAATTATGGTTAGTTCTTCTGAATTTTTATTATGATAATTTTTTGCAACATTCTAAAACGAATATTATATACTTGATGCTATTGTTTATTTGTATGTCGAAGTGCATTCCTAAATACGACACTAAGATTAGAACCATTTTAAAGAGCGGAAATTTGATAACTTACAAAAAGAAAAAAAAAGGTTATCCAAGCAATGAATTAAAAAAATTGACAAACTTGAGTATTTGTATAATTCTAATGAAAAACTAAAGAACCTATAAACATTATATGCAATACTTTGGTTTTAAAAAAAAACAAAAATTCAATATTTTTTTGATAAATTTCACTATATTTTAAAATATTATTATTAATTAAAAAGTGTCAATTATTACTCTCTCTGTTTATTTCTACTATACATTGTAAAAACTTAAGTGTCTCAAAATTTATTATTCTACTTATTCATGTTCTTTATTGTAAATTTAAAGGCCTAAATATTTAACTTCAACGTTTCATTCTCCAAGAAGAATGAAAAATTTATATGTATGTATATATATATAAAGCTAAAATATTTTTTTTTTAAATGATTTGACAGCTCTCTTTGGCCAATGATCCTTTTTTTTTATTATTGTTATAATTTTCACTATATTTCTATTTATAATTACTATTAAAAAATGTGTCAATTACTATTCCCTTCATTAGTTTCTATTATTTATTATAAGAATTTAAATACCTCAAATTTTACTACTCTACTTATTCCTATTATTTATTGTAAATTTAAAGGCAAAAATATTAATCACTCAAATATTTCATTTTCTCCTTAACGAATGAAAATTTATTAAAATAGAGTAGTCTAATGAAATATCATTTCAAATAGCTTGAAAAAAAATTAAACCATCCCTTTAACTCTCCTAATTATGAGATTTCTCTTTTTATCTAATTTTCAATAATCTAAAAAATATTTACATAATTAGTCAATTAAAGAATAAGATAATTGCTCACTAAATAAATTTTAAAAATAGAAAGGCGTAACTCTCCAAAAAAAATTCTAACATCCATTTATATTTATTATGTTTCATGATGAACCCGTGATTAAAGTTGACAGTAAAAAAATATTGCACTAGCCAAAAAATATAATTTTTCCTTATTTTCTTATTTATTTTATTAGTTTATAAGAATAAAAGTCACAATTATTATCATTTATTGTCCAAAATTTTCATATTCTTTATTGAAAATCAAAACACATCCACACATTGATGGAGGTATTCGCTTTTAACTTCTTCGACTTTATGTAGAGTTTGGATTACATAATTTATTTAGTTTCTATACAAAATTGATATTTGAGCTCTCTTGTGTATTTATTATTTGTAATTTTTAATGTAAATTTTTCACGAAATATTATTTTTTATGCCTTTCATATGAAATTTTTGTGCAGATATATAACAAAAAGTTTAGGCTATTAATTTTATCAATTAAACAAATTGATATTCTCATATTTTAAAGTAATAATTGTGGAAAAATTAAATTATAAGCAAGAAAAATTACATCAACTCTAAATTTATATATTTAAACAAATATATAAATGTAAATAGTATTATAAAAGGAAATTATTAGTGAAGTAACATAAATAATTTAAAATACCCCAAATGAGATAGTAACGTATATAAAATTGACGCATAAAAAAATATGTCTTTATATGATTTCAAGGAAAAATTATAATTCTCTTCTTATTTTTCTTGAAACTAATTTAATTCTATTGTTTTTTTTCTTTTATTGTTAATTTATGTTTGATTTTTTCATATACATATTTTAGTATTGCAATTTCTTAATTTTTTTTATGTCAATTAATATAGAAAAATATGATCGCGCGAAGCGTTGTTTGGTTAACTAGTTAATAATAAAACTCAATTTGCTGAAACTCCTCCATTATGTGCCTATAAAGACAGATTAATTTGAAGAAACGAAATAATAAAGCTTATTAACTTTAGAAATTAGTAACGGTAATCATAAGTTAAAGTTTATGGGGACATTAATTTTTTAAATATTATTTTGTCTCTTCAACTTCATATCAGTTACCAATAAATACTTATAAATTATCATATTGAAAACTTTTGTTTCTTCATCTTGTCTCTTCTTTGTATCTAAATTTTACAAATTAAAAATCTTGATAATCATTTATGTTGTCGATTTGATAATGGGTTGATTTTGAGTTTTTGTGTTCGTCATCAGAGTATCTTCAAAACTTAAAACGGTATGTATATGTATAATCATCATCATATCATATATATATATATATATATATATTAAAAGTGGGAAGCTCCATCATCATATCATATATATATATATATATATATATATATATATTAAAAGTGGGAAGCTCCAAAGTGAAAAGTTGAATTACCATTTTACTCTTACACTAAATAAAAATTTAAAATTTAATATTAATATCTTAATAAATAATCATGTATCACTATTTATTCATTCATAGTCATTAATCCTTTTCGTTATTTGACACCATAGTGTCAAATCACATAATCTTTCTCCAATCTTTCTTCTTTTGTCGGGAAAAACATTTTCTTCTGCAATTTTTATTAATTTTTTTCCAATTTTTTTTTTTACTTTCAATGTATGAACCTCAAAATATTTTTGGATGTTCTTTTGAAACTTGATTAATGATTTGAAATTTTGCAGATGGAATAGATCATTTGCATTGATATTTTCCTTCCGTCAAAGACGATGTCGCTCGAGGTTTTTCTTCTCTACTCAAATGTATATCTGCTCTGTTTTTAATTTTTTAGCAAGAAACTAAAATAGTAGTATAAGAAATACACGATCTAGCACTCACAATTAGTTTTAAGAGATATTTGAATTTATGTTCCCTATTTTGTCGTTACAAACAACAATAGATTATACATCCTTTTTATGATTTTGAAGGAAAATATCGATGTTAGGATGCAAATCGTTAAAAAATAAATGTAATTGAAAAGGATACAAATATATGTTAGGAAGGGGCACAAAACACAAAAACTTCTTCCTACTTTTAAGTTATTGTTGATCAATTGGTATAATATCGGCTTCACTGTATTTGTAGTCGAATCATATTTCCATGTTTGTCATGATTTAAATACTACAATCATTTTCTTTTTGAAAAAAAATTGATAACAGTTTCTTGTGTCATTATAATGAATCATACATAGAGTAGTTCAAGAATCACTAAAAATTCTTTGAAAAATAAAAGAACTCAGTATGTACTTTGGTTTTAGAGTATGATTGTAAGGAAATATTTACAAAACATTCTACTCTCTTCATTTGTCCTATTCATAATCTGTAAATTGTAAACTGTTTTATTTTAATAATTCGGAATACATGTGCGTTGCACGTGTCCAGAACTAGTTATACTAAAAGTGGGAAAAATCTAAGTCAAAAGTTGAATTACGAAAACACCCTTTAACTATTAATATAACTTCTTGAAATTATTTAAAATATTATTTTTTTCATTTAATATTTACTTTGGGATTCAATGAATTTTGATTGTTGGTATTATGGTAATTAACAATCTTATTTCCAACTAGACTTACAATTCAATACTCATTATTAAATTGTAAGTTATTATTAGCAAGAAAAAAATAACAATCTTTACATCTTCCACATAGTAATAGTGATGATTTTTCATAATCATAGTTACTATGAAGTTTTTAATAATTAGTCAAAATGATTTTCCATTAAACATCTAATATATTTAAATTCTTTTACATATTTTATCCTTAGATTATAGTTTTATTTCTACATTACATTTAAATGTTACAAATTGTTTAATAAATTAATATTAAATATTAATAGTAATCATCATATTAGTATACATAAATTACCATCAACTCTTCTTTATGTAAATGTATTTAACTCCCACTAATTATATTCATTATGTTTTTTAACTCTCATCTCTCATCGATAATCTCAACTGGATTAATATCATATTTATGACAACTCTTTGTGTTCCTCAATGCTATCCTATAAATAGTGACATTTGACACAATAATGTACACACTTAAACCAATTGGAAAGAAAAACATGAGAAAATCTCTATGCTCTCTTCTCGTCTCTTTTTATTTGTTTAGTTTAACATTTATGTTTTTTGTTTGTTGTTATTGTACAACTTTCTATTGTTGTGTTGTTATTATTATTGAGAATTTACCATGGTTTGTTGCTTTGTATACATTAGCATAGCATGTGGTATTTTAGTATCCTCATTTAAATACTGAATTTCTGCAATAGTTAGTTATTTTTACTTTATGCACTTTTAGTCAATTTTATAGTTGAAGGTATATTCTTTTTATTAGGAAGATATATGTACTTCCTATCGAAACAATAATGATTTTTTTTCGTAAATACCAAAGATTTGAAGGGGATAAAATATGTCATTTGCAATATAAAATTTATATGAAGTATTTTGGGATAAACGTGCAACGCACGTTCCCAAATCTAGTATGTATATAATTGTCAATGATTTATATATATAATTAGAAAAAAAAATTGATCGATTGTTTGTGAAACATCCCGATGAAATTAGGGTTTTCATATTTAAAATTTTAATTTTTACTTTATTTTCAAGTAGTTAAAAATAAAAAAATTACCTTATATGTGTTGATATGACAAACTTATATTCATGCATACCACTCATATTGATTTATTATCTCTACATGGTGGACAAGGCTCATGGCTTAAGAATGGAGACGGTGTTATGGCCTCCAAGCTTGATAGGTCATTAGTATTAGAGATCTTTAATTTTTGATAATAAATATAGTGTACATAAATAAAATATTTGATAACCGCGTGTAGCGCGGCCGAGTTACCTAATTTACTTAATATGAACGAAAATGAGTAATAATTAATACTAAATAGGTGCAGTTAGATGAATAGTTGAGTTAATACATTGAGATAAAGTTCTTAATAAGATAAAGAAAAATATTGAACTTGTAGATCATCAAACTCATCCTTCTTTTTTTGTACAAAATGATCAAGTTGATGTATGGACGTCCATGTGAATAAAGACCTCTTTAACTTCATTAGCCTAAGAATAACAAATAATTAACATTATATTCAAATTTACTAGCTACTACTATATGGCAACCTCACATAAACATATATACTACTCCCCAATACAAGGTTTCTCTCTCACTCTGCAACAGAAATTGTTCAATGTTTGTCGTATGGACCTAGGCCCAATACGGGTAACATCACTGCGTTGCGGTCTCATGAACTGAACGTTGTTGTCTTCCTGTGTGCGAAGCGAATGGGCGAAAGGCACATGGATTGACTCTATTTCTTAGCAGATGAGAAAGAAAGACTAGTGCTTAGAAATCCTGAACTTAAACTAGCTGCTGCCATTGAAAGAGAAGAGAGCTCCGTGACTTCTGGGGTTAGCTCTTTTCCGGTGCACTAGTATACTAGACATTGTAACTGTTAAACTTTTAGCTAAGAATGGTCACACACTTCAACATAATATTAGATCAAGCAGAGGTCACATGTTTGGCCCATGAAAAAGAATCAAGCCCGAATATGAGTGGGTGGGTTGAGAATATAATTAACTAATAAAAAGTGTGGTCACACACTTCAACAGTAACCAAGAAACATGAGCAAAACAGGAGGCCGAACAACCTCATAAAAACAAAATAAAAGCTATCTTATTAGTGGAACTTCCATGCAGAAAGTGACTTAATTGGGGTTCCCTTCCACTTAATAATTAGGGATTTCCCATCCATTTCCAGACTGCAAAAACCATGGCATGTAGACTTTTCTGCCAGTAACTTTGCTTGGTACAAGGATGAGTGACTCAGTTCTGTTTCCTCTATACCAAATGTTTCAAATAAGGCCCTCCAAGATCGAAGCTTCTCATGGCGATGAGCCATCTCTTCTCCCTCGGATGTGATTACATTTTCAATAATCCTTCCTATATATACTCCTTGAGCTACTGCTCTGTACTGATGGTTCCACCCTATGCAAGTTTCAAGACTATCAAAGATAGCACTGTAGTAAAACAATGCTTCATTGAAACGATCGATGAAAATTGGTGTATTAGTATTTGCCTCTATTTCAGTTACCACCATTACACATGGATCCAAACTTTTGCAAACTTGTATAAGAGATTCCAAGTGATTAGGCCATGCTAACAAGGTCCAAAGACGCGAGTCAGAATAGATTGCCACAACTTCACCAGCCTTTGACTCAAATAAATCCTTCCTGATATGTCTCAAGTCAGATACAACTGTTTTGAAGGAAAAAGGTATATGTAAGGTGTCTGCAAAAGATGTCAATCTCTTCCCTACCTCTTGCATTCGAGTCAAAGAGGTTCCAACCGCTGTTATCTTGAGAAGTTCCGGTGGACATTCACCACTACAAACCAGAGCTTGCATAAGGATTGTCCATTGTGATCCGGTTTTTATTCCAAAATCAATTAAATGAATCCTCTTGAATGATTTAACACTGTCCAAGATGGCTTGAATTCCAGTAAATTGAGTTACTTTGCGGAAGGGAAGCATTTGTTCAGTCTCAATAACATCGGTTCGTGGATCCATAAGAACGTCTTCCATAATATTTGGATTCACTGCATCAATGTTTGATGCTATAGTTGGTATTCCTGTCCCTTTATCGATCCTCTTCCGAAGAGATTCAGCAAAATAATACACAACTCTTTGAACTGGATTACCTGCTGAAAGAGAAAAGTTGATGCACAAGTTCAACAACTTTCTTGCACAATCTAATTGTCGATTGGCTAGCATTTCAGCGGAAACTAGAAGCAGTAGAACGAGCTCCACTTCCTCTGTAACTTGAGGAGAAAGGCCCAAATCCGCAATCAAGGGACTAAAAATAATGGAATAAGCATCATGATTCTGTGAGGTATAAAGTTTTAATTGCTCTTTGGCAATTTTCATGATGGTTGTTGTCGATAGAACTGGAGAGTGGTCAGAAATGTGACTTGGCATATCTAAATTCATCTCATTCACCTTTCCCTTACTCTTGAACCTCAGAAATCCTGGAGGGTGTTTTCCTTACATGGAACTTCAAAACTTTCTGCATCTTTCACTGCTTCAGCATGAATCTCATCCTTGTCAATAGTGTTAACCGCCACGACATTATATTAATTACTTGAGACAGAGAGTTTATCCCTATCATGTCATATTATTTTAGTTAAATCATTAGTTAAAGGCTGTTACCAGAAGAAAGGACAACAGTCCAAACAGATGTGGTCAAAGACTAGGACCATGACAATATTGAAAATAAACCTTAGGACGGCGATACCTTGGAGGTTTTCTTTTTAAAAACAGATAATGAAAATGCCCACAATTGTCCTCTTGGCTGTTGCCATCTTGAAATAAAAGGATGTCAGATTCATATAAGACAATGTGTAATCCAAGAACAAGGCTTTCATTCTACAGGACAAAATTAACTCTTAGAATAGATTTCTTACAACAGTTTCTTCTGTTCTCTGATTGAAATTCTAACAAGAAGACTCGAATTAAATTTTAGATTATAAACGGAGTGTAGTTACTTAGGAAAATCTATCTATGGCTCTATCTAATCTTGAAAAGACGACCGATTGTGCTCATTTTGACAAAGAAAGGCTAAACAAATGTTGGATCTACAATTTACATGGTAACCTAAACAGTCTTGATCTCCTAGAATACACTGTGAAGGGACAAAAGAAAGAGAGTTGACACAGATAGAGGAAGCATGCGATAGGAAAACAAAAAGAAGATATTTGAAGCTTTTCAATATACTTGAGCTTTGAATGGAAGCCCTGATAAACAGCGGCAGTAACTCTAACGGTCTTAAGGTAGAGAAATTCCTTGTCGCATAAGTATTGACCTGGACGTGAGGACGAGGGGCTCTACAAAACATCCTTGAGACTTCTGGTCTTATGTCCTCCACACAGGCCGTGAAATAAATCATCCCACCTACTGTCCAGCCTATTGGGAGAGAATCAATAGATTCCTTTTTGGGAGCAATTCCTCCTTCCCGAAAGCTTGTAGGTTGGTGGATGAAACAATAATATTGTGTTCTTTTTCCATTCTCAGGGCCATATTAAGGCATGAAAGTAAGGTTGTTCAGGAAGGTTGAATTTTCATGTGTATATTTTTCTCATGTGTTTCATACATAAAAAGAAGCGTATTGCAGGTCCATTCATCTGCTACACAAGAATGAATGGGCAATTGGCAAATGTACAAGCATCATAAGAGATACATGACCTATTTAAGATATTATTGGAGGTCCATAGAGCTATAGATCAAGAATGATTGAAAAGCTACAATCGTGATAGGCGATGCAGTACCTACTAAATAAAAAGGAGATTAAGAAGTAGGATTACAAGCTATTTTATCTTCATCTCATGACTGTTTTGCTGCATCAGTACACCCCTCTCCATATCAGGGCATCTTCTATCATGGTCAAACTTCCAGACTGAAACAAAAGTATTCGGGGTTCCTTTCCATTTAATGATAATTCCATTTCCATCCATATCAAGAGTGCAAGAACTGCAGCAAGCAAATCCCAATATATTAAATTTTGCGTCGTATAAGCATGAACTGCTCAATTATGTTTTACTAATATGTCATTTTGCAAATAAGGTCCTCCATTCTCTCAGCCTTGCAAAGTGAAAAAAACCTCTCTTCTCGTTCAGATGCGATCACATTATGAATGACTTTTTTCTAGAATAACTGTTTCAGTTAGAATGCTGTACTGATTATTTCTCCCTATGCAAGTTTTTAAGATATCAAAGATTGCTGCATAAGGAACTGAATGGAAAAATTATGGAATAAATTTTAATAGATGGAGTTGAACTAAAGAAATGAGAATTAGATAATATGTTGTCCTAAGGCAGGCAGAGAAGCAATGCATGCAATACAAATGAAATTAAACAAATACTCCCTCCATTTCAATTTATTTGTGTGATTTTGACTTGGCACGAAGTTTGAGAAATTAAAGAAGACTTGAATCTCTTGGTCTTAAACCTGTCATGTGGAAAGTTGAAATAAAAAGTTACCGAAAAAGGAAAAAGCATTCTTTATTCAAATGGACTAAAAAGGGAAGTAAGGCAACCAAATTGAAACGGAAGAAGTATAAAGTCTTTGATAACTTAGTGTTTCAGGTTACAGCAGTTTATGATCAAAAGGTTCTTAAAACAAGATGAGTTGTTTCCATTTGGTTCTTTACATGCATCGATAGGCTCCGTGCCACACCCACCAAGTAGGGGCATCTTTCATTCATGGTGAAAACTTCCAGGCTGAAGCAAATATTATTGGACTTCCCTTCCATTTAATTAGAAGGCCCTTTCCATTCATATCCAGAGTAGAAAAACCATGACCACACCTATCGGCCATTAGATTTGCCTGGTACAAGGATGATTCGCCCAATTCTGTTTCTTTGATACCAAACTTTTCAAACAGATCTCTCCATACTTCAAGTCTTACATTGCGAAAAGTCCTCTCATTTCCTTCACAAGTGATTATATTTTGAATGATATTCCTCAAAATAAGTCCTTCAAATGTCATTCGGTAATGATTGTCTCGTTCCATGCAAACATCCAAGTAGTCAAAGAATGCACCATACAGAAATAGTGCTTCATTAAAACGGTCCATAAAAATTGGCGCGTTAGTGTTTGCCTCAGAGTCAATGACAACCATTACACAAGGATTAAGGCTTTTAATTAATCTTAGAACAGATTCCAGGTGATTGGGCCATGCTAACATGCCCCCAAGACTATACTCTGAGTAAACTGCCACAACTTCATTAGTATCTAACTCAAAAAGATCTTTACTGAGGTCCTTCATTTCCGACACTACTGCCTTGAAGGAGAAGGGAAACTTGATGTTTTCAGCAGCAAAAGATGACAATCTCTGTCCTATTTCTTCAACCATCTGTTTTGATGTTGCAACAGCGGTTATCTTTAGAAGCTCAAGTGGACAGTCACCTACATTATCAAGAGCTTGCATGAGGACTGCCCAGTGTGAACCAATTTTGACTCCGAAATCGATCAAATGAACTCTCTTTGCTGACTTGACATTATCTATGATGGCTTGAATTCCAGCAAATTGCGGCACTTGGAAGAAAGGTGATGATTGATAGCATACAACTGCAAAAGGCTTTGGATTCTGCAGAACCTTGTCCAAATCAAATGGTTTCTCTTCCCAACCTTCAGGTCTATTAAGTGATAATGTTCCCTTCTCCTTATCAATTCTCTCTCGAAGAGCTTCACAGAAGTAATACACAACTCTTTGAACAGGAGTACCTGAAGGAGAAGCAGACAAGTTACACAATCTTAATAACTCCGTTGCATGATCATAGTGTCTCTTGGAGAACATTTCAGCAGAGTCTTGAAGTAGAAGAGCAAGCTCAAAATCTTTTAAAGCTTGAGGATACAGACCACGATAAGTGTTAGAAGTAAAGGAGGAACTATCCTCTTTCTTGGAGGTCTGCTGATGTAATTGTGCTCGCACCATTTCAAATAAACTTACTGTTGATGGTACATGAGATCCAGAAGTGTTGCTGGATGGAATATCATGGGGCTTCTCTCTCATTTCTCCACCACAATAATGCTTCTGCAGAATTGTGCATGATGCTGAAGGAAGACAAGAGCTTTCCTTCTTTTCTTCAGCACAACGAGGCCTTTGCATTTGATCCTTTCCTTTATTTGCAAGACTTGAATCCATGGCTTTTTGTATGGTCAAGTCCTCTTCTTACTGGATGCTAAAAAACTTTTCAAGATGCCACGCTCTTCCTTTTGACAAATCTTCAGTATAAATGGTTTTCTAATTCTATCCTCATTAGAGAATGAAGCTCATTTTATTCAGACCATGAAGACAAAAACTTGTGCTATTTTCATATTCCTTTTCCATCTAATCATATATAAGGTACCAAACAAGAAAAAAGGAAAAAAAATAGAAGATAGGACAGCAAAAACAAGGACAAGCTCACTCATTTCATGCCTTATTTGGCAGCAGCCGGCTAGTAGCCGAATAAAAGAGTCTACTTCAAATAGATACAGTCCAAAACCACATTGCATCAGCTAATCAAAACTTCTGATTTTTGCTATACATCTCTATCTGTAAGGAGATACCAACAAAGTCTTAACCAAGAAAAAAGTAGCTTTCTTTTTGTACCAAGAATATATAACTCAATGTGATGATTAGAGTTATGTGATTCATTGCTGGATTTTTCTGAGGTTTATGATTAAAATATAAATCCATGTTCCCTAAGAAGCTACTTCTAATATTTAATCTATTTCTTTTCCTAAGTTATCTTTTTTAATTATAAAAGTTCCATGGAAGTGTTCTTCATCTATAGCCTTGCATATTTATTTAGACAGAAGCAAAAACTTGCTTTTCTATTTCCTTATCTTTCTTTTCCTAAAGAATAGTCAACAAATGGAAATTTGATATAAATAAAAGTTATTCATTTTACTTTCTAAGTTGATAATAAAACTAACTATATAAATGCAAAAACAATTTTAAGAAAGTTTACCATCTTAATCATCATGTGTTTTTTCATTTGTTTTATCATCAAGAGCCACATATAGTACATGCCTTCTCGCTTGCATAACACGCCCTTGTCTCCTAATTAAAATGTTCAAAAGTTGACCAACAGAATATTATTATAACAATTTTAAGTTTAATTATGATTATACCTTGATCCACAAAACGGTCATACAAGTTGAACAATATTTGCTGAAGTTTTCTCAGATTTTGCTGACAGAAGAAGAAAAAGAGAAGCAGCAATTTTTAATAGGAAATCATGAATTTTGTTTTCTCAAGATAAGTCCTCATAAAAGGAATGGAACCTTTCCAGCTTGGTGAAACTTCAGGAAAAAACAAAACTTGAATGGAGTTTTTTTTCCATTTGATAACAAGGCCTTTTAAATTCATAAAGGAGTTCTCAAGCATTTCATCAAGCTAAAAAAAACAAGTTTATCTTTCATTCCTCTTGTATCTTTTCATACTAGGTATATAGACCACGCGACCAACATACTACAACAACACTTTGCCATTTCCATTATCATGCTTTGGCCTGCATGCTAGAAGCAAGAAAGAACTTCCCTTTTCACTTTGAATTTGATCCATGATTTCTTTCTGGAGTCCAAGTTATTCCAAAAATCTTACTAATGTAACAGCCTAATCCGAGCTATTCTTGCATAAAGCTTCAAATGCCAACACTAACATTTCTGCCAAGATGATCTTTCATCTCTTCTTACTTGTCTCGTATTCACAATGAATTCTTATTCTCTTGTCTACCTTACAATAGCAATGAAGAGTCACGTATCTTATTTACATTGTTTTCGAACAGTAGTTAATTTAACTATCAGTTCCAAAGCCACATGCCCACTTTGAAACATGAAACTATGTTCCAAAACAAGGTAATTTCCTTTTTCTTTCCTTCATTCTTTGGATACAGTAAATTGAAAAAGAAAAAAAAAGAAGAGAAGGTCATAGATATATGTAAAATTAATGAACAAATTGTAACAAACGAATAAAATACTTGTGAACAAGAAACAACTATTGCAGACCTACCGAACATGATCTTTCCAACTTAACATAGACAAATTAGCAATGGGATTTTTGAGGTTTCTTCAATCTTAGTCCATCAGAGAGTCCTCATTACTACTAGATGATTTATTTCATATGCTTATTTGTGTTCTGTATTAATAGGCTTCATGCCACCTCCATCCCCCGAAAGGACATCTATCAATCATGGACAAACTTCCAAGCAGAAGCAAATACTATTGGAGTTCCGTTCCATTTAATAGTAAGGCAATTTCCATCCATATCCAGAGTGCAAAAACCATGAGCAGACCTATCGGCCATTAGATTTGCCTGATACAAGGATGATTCGCTCAATTCTGTTTCCTTAATACCAAACTTTTCAAACACAGCCCTCCATACTTCCAGCCTTACGTTGCGGAAGATCCTTCCTTCTCCTTCACAAGTGATCACATTGTGAATGACTTCTCTAAGAACAAGTCTTTCAAATTCCATCCTATGCTGATTGTCTCGTTCCATGAAAGCCTCCAAACAATCAAAGAGTGCAGCATACAGAAACACTGATCCATTAAATCGATCCATAAAAATTGGCTCGTTAGTATTTGCCTCAGTTTCGATGACCACTATCACACAAGGATTGAGGTTTTTAATGAATCTTAGAACAACTTCAAGGTGATTAGGCCATGCTAACATACCCCCAAGAATATACTCTGAGTAAACTACCACAACTTCATTAGTATCTAACTCAAAGAGATCTTTACTGAGGTCCTTCATTTCTGACACCACTGCCTTAAAGAAGAAGGAAAATTTCATGTTTTCAGCAGCAAAAGATGACAATCTTTTCCCTGTTTCATCAACCACTTGTTTAGATGTTCCAATAGCGGTTATCTTGAGAAGCTCAAGTGGACAATCACCTCGATTCGCAAGAGCTTGCATAAGGATTGTCCAGTGAGATCCACTTCTAATTCCAAAATCAATCAAATGAAGTCGTTTTTCTGACTTAACATTATCCAAAATGGCTTGAATACAAGCAAATTGTGCGACTTGGTAAAAAGGAAGTGCACGATAACACACAATTACATGAGGCTTTGAACACAAGAAAAGTTCTTCAACGCCAGCTGGTTTCACTTCAAAATCTACAAGTCTATCTAGTTGTAATCCTGTTATTGATTTTGTCTCCTTATCGATTCTCTCTCGAAGAGCTTCACTATAGTAGTACACAACTCTTTGAACCGGAGTACCTGTAAGAGAAGCAGACAGATTACACAAGCTTAGTAACTCCATTGCACGTTCGTAGTGTCTCTTGGAAAACATTTCAGCAGAAGCTTGAAGTAGAAGAGCAAGCTGCAAATCATCTGAAACTTCAAGAGACAGATCACTATGTGAATTAAGGGGTTGAGAAGCAATGGAGGGATCGTCCTCTTTCTTCGACATATGGTGAAGTAATTGTGCTTGTGCCATTTCAAATATTTTTACCGTCG
The DNA here is from genome assembly GCF_019186545.1 of Solanum stenotomum. Taxonomy (NCBI): domain Eukaryota; kingdom Viridiplantae; phylum Streptophyta; class Magnoliopsida; order Solanales; family Solanaceae; genus Solanum; species Solanum stenotomum. The sequence continues at coordinate 48,668,793 of NC_064282.1, forward strand.
ATAGGACATGAGATTCAGAACTAAAACTGCATGGTAAATCACAGTCATGTTTCCCTTTCTGATTTCCTCTAATGCAACACTTCTGCAGAAGTTGGGATGATGCTGAAGGAATGCAAGAATGAGAGCTTTTCATTTGATCCTTGCCTTTCATTGTGGTGTTTGCAAGACTAGAGTTCATTGCTACATAAGAAAGAGATCATTTTATTCAAGTACAAAAGACTTCTTCTCTGTTCATATTTTTCAATGTGAGTAAGGTAGCATAAAATACAAAAAGACAGCACAAGTTTTATTCTTTAGATTCTGATTTGCCAGCAGCCGGCCACAACCAGAACAAGGCAGGAATCTTGCAGTTATGGTGGAGCTGCAAACAAAATTTACCCAGCAAAATAATTACAAACATATATCCCCTTACATTCATATTCCACTAAATAATTACACTATATACCCTTAACTAATTTCGCTTAACTGATACTTGTTAGCATGATGGACAACTAAATTATTGTATATATTAATGTAATTTTACAGTGATATAAATTAGCATGATCATATACATATGTTGTAGAATCAAAGGAATAAATATTGTGATAAAATTGCTGATTTGGAAGGATAGCAAGGTAGATTTAGAGGGATTGAATAGCAGATTTGTAGAGATAGAATAGCTGATCTTTAGGGATAGGAATGGTGGATCTTTAGGGATGTGTAATCTTTATTTTCTCTGTATAATGGAAAGACTCTCTCACTTTGAGAGGCATTCAGCATAAAATTGACATGGTATTAGACCTTTCTCTTGGTTGTCTTATTTCATAGAGTCATTTGTGGTTCCTAAAAAAAAATTGAAAATCTTGATTTTTGGTTGACTGTTCATCGACAATTAGTCCTACCACCTGGAAATTTTGCTATTCGTCATTCTAGTTGCTTTCTTGAGTCTTTGTAGTTTTCATAGCTATTCAAAAGCATGAATTCACATCACTTTGAATCCTTCAGTGTTCGTTTTACTGGAAAAAATTATTCTTCTTGGGAGTTTCAATTGTTTGTCACTAGCAAAAAACTATGGGGCCATATAGATAGAAGCGATCCTGCTCCTACTGATGCAACAAAGCTAAGTGAATGGAAGATTAAAGATGCTCGGGTGATGACATGGATTCTAGGGTCAATTGACCCTCTTATTGTTCTTAATCTTAGGTCGTACAAGACAGCTAAGGCCATGTGAAATTACTTACAAAAGGTTTACAACCAAGATAATAGCGCAAAATGCTTTCAGTTAGAGTATGAAATTGCTAATTACTCTCAAGGTGCTCTTTCTGTTCAGGATTACTTTTCTGGATTTCAAAACTTGCGTGCTGAATTTACAGATATTGTCTATGCCAAAATACCTACTGAATCTTTATTAGTGATTCAGGCAGTTCATGAGCAAAGCAAGCGAGACCAATTTTTGATGAAATTAGAATCCGACTTTGAGAGTGTTCTCTCTAACTTGATGAATCGTGACCCGTGTCCCTCTTTGGATGTTTGCTTTAGGGAATTACTTCGTGAAGAGCAACGGCTTGTCACACAAAATGCTTTCAAGAAAGAAAATGATATCACAGTTGCATTTGCTGCTCAAGGTAAAGGAAAGGGCGGGGATATGAGTAGAACTCAATGCTACAGTTGCAAGGAATATGGTCATATTGATAGCAATTGTAGTAAGAAGTTCTGTAATTATTGTAAACAACAAAGACACATTATCAAAGGGTGTCCTACGCGCCCTCAGAATCATATGATCAATGCTTTTCAAACTGGGATAAATGGTTCCACTAATGATACCTCATCTTCAGGACAGGTTCTTACTCTTGAAATGGTATAACAAATGATCGTGTCAACCTTTTCAGCATTGGGATTACAAGGTAATGATGTTACATCTAATTTTTGGATTGTTGATTCAAGTGCTTCCAATCATATGACCAACTCAACGAGCATCCTAAAAAATGTTCGTAAGTATCAAGGTCCATCACAAATACAGATTGCCAATGGTAGTAATTTTTCCATTACCAAGGTTGGGGACATTACTCCAACTTTCAAGAATGTTTTTATTTCACCAAAGCTCTCAACTAGTCTTATTTCAATTGGACAATTGGTAGATAACAATTGTGATGTGATTTTTTCTCGTAATGCTTGTCTTGTGCAGGATCAGGTCGGGGACGATAATCGCAAAAGGTCCTAAAGTTGGACGATTGTTTCCTATACACTTTTTCATTCCTCCCGTTCTATCTTTTGCTTCTACTTCTACTACTAGTAAGACTAAGGTTTGGCATAAGTGTCTAGGACATCCAAATTCCATTATGTTGTGTCATTTATCAAATTCTGGTTTATTGGGAAATAAAAATCAATTTTCAGTTGCTTCCATTAATTGTTCTACTTGTAAATTAGGCAAACGTAAACCTCTTCCTTTTCCTAATTTTGGTAGTTGTGCTACAAACTGTTTTTATGTCATTCATAGTGATGTTTGGGGAATTTCACCAATTATTTCTCATGCTCATTTCAAATACTTTGTGACATTCATAGATGATTATAGTCGGTTTACATGGGTGTATTTTCTTCGATCCAAATTTGATGTATTTTCCATGTTCAAGACATTTTTGGCTTACATTGAGACTCAATTTTCTACATGAATCAAATTATTAAGATCTGATTATGGTTGAGAATATATGGCTTATGAATTCAAAAAATTCTTGCTTGACAAAGAAATTGTCTCACAACACTCTTTCCCATATACAACACAACAAAATGGACTTGTTGAACGAAGAAATCGCCATCTTTTAGATGTCACTCGTACTTTATTGATTGAGTCATATGTACCATCTAAATATTAAATATTAGGTGGAAGCTTTGTCTACTGCTGTTTATTTAATTAATAGATTGCCATCTAAAGTGCTAAATCTTGAGTCTCTATATTTTTGTCTTTATCACCGAAATCCTAACTATAGTGATTTTCATACATTTGGTTGTGTTTGTTTTGTGCATTTGCCTCCTTCGCAACGCAATAAACTTTATGTACAGTCTACTAAATGTGTTTTTATGGGTTATAATACTTCACAAAAAGGTTTTATTTGTTATGATCCATGTTCTCACAATTTTTGTATTTTTAGAAATGTTGTTTTTTTTTAGAATCAACATTTCTTTTCTACTATTGTAGATTCATCTTCTGTTTCTCCTCTTCTTCCTACTTTTGAGGATTTATCATTTTTTTTAAGAGGTTCAAACCTGGATTTGTGTATGAACGACGTCGGCCAACTTTATCCTATCCCAACACTGATCCGCCGCCTGAAACTGTACCACAACTAGAATCTGAGAATTCTTCAAGATCTGATCTTGAGCCTACTCGGCGATTTACCACAGTATCTCGTACTCCCAATTGGTATGACTTTTCCTCTACTTTATCCAACATATTTGTTCCATTTTGTTACTCACAAGCTTCCATGAATGTTGGCAGAAAGCAATGGAGGAAGAACTTTTGGCTCTTAAAGAAAATGACACATGGGACATTGTTTCATCTCCTTCAAATGTCTGCCCTATTGGATGTAAATGGATTTATTCAATCAAACTTCATTCTGATGGAACTCTTGATCGGTACAAAGCTCGATTGGTTGTTTTTGGTAACAGACAAGAGTATGGGGTGGACTATGAGGAAATTTTTGTAGCAGTAGCCAAAATGGCTACGGTGCAAACTATTATTGCCATTGCTACTTCACAAAACTGGTATTTTTATCAAATGAATGTCAAAAATGCTTTTCTCCATGGTGATCTTAAAGAAGATATTTATATGAAACTTCCACCTGGTTTGTTCTCATCGTCTACATCAGATGTATGCAAGTTGAAGCGGTCTTTGTATGGATTAAAACAAGCTCCAAGAGCTTGGTTTGATAAGTTCCGGTCTACTTTGCTACAATTATCTTTTGAGCAGAGCAAATATGACTCATCTTTGTTTCTTCGAAAAACATCTACAGGTTGTGTTCTTCTTTTGGTATATGTAGATGACATTATTATCATAGGAATTGATTCTTCACTAATCACTAGCCTCCAACAGCAACTTAAAGATTCTTTTCATATGAAAGATCTTGGTACTCTTACTTATTTTTTGGGTTTGGAAGTTCATAATTTTGTTTCATGTGTGTTTCTAAACCAACACAAATATACTTAGGATCTGATTTATTTGCCTGGTCTTCAAGATTCATCCTCCGTAGATACTCCATTGGAATTAAATGTGCAGTATCGTCATGAGGAAGGTGATCTTCTTCCTGATCCAACTATATTTCGACAATTAGTTGGGAATCTAAATTACCTTACTATTACTCGGTCTGATATCTCTTTTGCAGGTCAACAAGTTAGTCAATTTATGCAATCTCCCCGTCATCTCCACTTGGTGGTTGTTTGTTGCATCATTCGATATCTTCTAGGAACATCTACTCGTGGATTGTTCTTTCCAAGTGGTTCTCATATTCGTCTTAATGCTTTTAGTGATTCTGATTGGGCGGGATGTCCTGATACTCGTCGTTCAGTCTCTGGTTTGCGCATGTTTCTTGGAGAGTCATTGATATTTTGGAAAAGTAAAAAGCAAGATCGTGTGTCAAAATCTTCAACAGAGGCTGAATATAGATCCATGTCTACTGCTTGCTCCGAGGTTGTATGGCTTCGTGGATTACTTGCTGAGATTGGATTTCCTCAATCTCATCCTACTTCTCTCCACGTTGACAATACAAGTGCTATTCAGATTGCTACTAATCCAGTTTTTCATGAGAGGACCAAACACATAGAAGTGAATTGTCATTATATACGAGAAGTTGTAGATAAATGAGTCATTACTCTTCCACATGTGTCCGGTGATCTTCAAATAGCTGATGCATTTACAAAATCCATGGCACGACAACACCTTCAGTTTCTAGTAGGCAAATTGATGCTTCTTGATCCACCAACATCAAAATGAGGGGGGATGTTAGCATGATGGACAACTAAATGATTGTATATATTAATGTAATTATATAGTGATATAAATTAGCATGATCATATACATTTGTTGTAGAATCAAAGGAATAAATATTGTGATAGAATAGCTGATTTAGAGGGATTGAATAGCAGATTTATAGTGATAGAATAGCTGATCTTTAGGGATAGGAATGACGGATCTTTAGGGATGTGTAATCTTTATTTTCTCTATATAATTGAAAGACTATCTCTCTTTGAGAGGCATTCAGCAGAAAATTGACAATACTAAATCAGTATCATATATTGTATTGATATCATTAAGGCCGATCATTTCGCTTAATTGATACTAAATCACTAGATATATATCGTATTGGTATTATTAAGGTTTGTTGTTCAGAAATTACTCATTAGCGAATGATACTATAAAAGTATATAATATATACTCATATAGTATTATTAACTAATGGGTAATTTTTTAACAAGAAACCTTAATGATATCAAAATGTGTGTATACATATTTATATATATACACACTCTTATAGTATTATTAACTGATGAGTAATTTCTTAACAAAAAACCTTAAAGATACCACAACAACATACATATAATCTTATAGTATCATTGACTAATGTGTAATTTCTGAACAAGAAACCTTAACGATACCACAACAATATATATATACTCTTACAGTATCATGATTAATGAGTAATTTCTAAACAACAAATTTTAATGATACCAAAACAGTATATATGATACTGATCAGTTAAGGGAAAATTACCATCCTTAATGAATTGGAAGGGGGGGAGGGGGATATGGGCTGTAATTTATTTTTTTTGAGAGAGTAGATATTTCTTGAATTACTTTGGATTGGGACATGTAATTATTTTGAGTTGTATGACCCATTTATGTAGTTTTCCAAAAAGAATTTGTACCTCAATGATGTAGCAAAAGGATAGATATGCTAGATATATTTGTAAGTTATCATACCAATAATAGAGGAATAATAAATGACACAACTAGGGCCGACTCAACAAGAGCGGGGCCTAAAAGCCAAATTTTAGAGAGTGGCTCTAATATTATTTTTTTTTATTTTTTTAAAAAAAAAGAAAGATCAATATATATACTTTTATTTAATCTAGCTCTTTTAAAAAGTTAAGTCATAAATTACTGTTTTGTAATTGATTTATTTTAATAATTCTTTTTTCAATTGATAATATAGCTAATCCATTCACTCTCTTGAGATATTATTGATCTTAGATAAAAATTTATCAATTTTAGTTTCGAAAAATTTGTTCGAATGAGGTAACAATTATATAAAACTATTAACACTATTCTATAAAAAAAAATATGTATTTTGAAAAGAATCAAGTCTTGTTAGCCAATTCTTGACTATTATTTGATATATGCCCTTTCATAATCCATAATTAACCCTTTGAGCCTATTAAGCTTGAAATTATAAAAGACTAAGCTTTCACTCATGTTTTTCAAGATATCATTCTTCAAATATCAAGGTAAGAACTTGAAATTTGTTTATTTTTTCCTTTTGCTCTTCTATTCATTGTTTTCATCCTTAGCTTTTATATTTTTTTGGTGGAATTGTTGTTTCAATATTCTGACATATATAATAAAGAGAAGGACTTAAAATGTCACTCAACTATTTGAATCGGTGCAAAATTACTCTCAATCCACCTTTCAGCCCCCAAATGGCCTTGGTGTCAATCTTTTGGCTCAAATATACCTTTGATGTTAACCATTTAGTTCATATTTACCCTTATTTTTGACAAAACCTCCTAAAGTAAAATCATTAAATATTTATTTATTATGTTACATAATCCAACTAATCTAATTTTAAACCCTTCTCAAATAAATCATAAAATTTACTTATGATTCATATTTTGACTCGATACACATGAAAATAATTTTCAAAAAATTATTAATTTCATGATATGTTATTATTGAACTATTTTAAATCAACCCCAATCTATTATAACCCAACTTATAATTGGGATTCAACTAAAATTCATACTTGCCCCATTTGATTTTTCATATGATTTTTTTATTATTATTTTCATTAATATAAATTTCTATCAATTATTCATCTTGCTCATTCCCTCCTTTTATTATTTTGTTTTAATCTCTTGTTTTTAATTAGGATATCATAAACTCAAGCTTGAAACAAACTTACATATTCATATTCTTTTTTTATATATTATTCTCATGGTGTGTGTGGGGTGGGGATTAGTAGAAAAGATTATTTTCATTCTTTCTATTTTGAATATTAGGTACACACAAAAGAAAAATGTAGTATACATACATAGTTGCTTCATTAAATCATCTTATATTGAACTAATTATTTTGTATGAATGTTGGCATTATTTTATTCCCTTTTTTTCTCCCTTGTTTTCTCAAAAGTTGAAAAAAAAAATTTAAAATGATGGACAAGATCCAAGAAGAAAAAATAGTGGAAGAGAGAGAAGGGGGAAAGTGTAGAGAGTAGAGGACTAATCCTTTTTTACTTTTAATTTACTATGAAACCCAAAATCAAGCCAATTATATGAGCTCATCTATGAAGTAATTTAAAATTATTTTAACGAAAAAGGGGCTAAAATACTCTCAAATTAAAAGATTTAGTACAATATTGCCCTCTATCCACCTTATAAGTGTGGACCGTTAAAAATAAGAGTATTTTTTTAGTCAAAAGGTTGATGTTATTAAGGGTATTTGGGGGCCAAAAAATGGATGAAGGGTAGTTTTGTACCAATTCAAATAGTTGAGGGGCATTTTAGGCCCTTCTCCGTATATAATATGCGAAAGTTTAAATCTTAGCTTCATTATCTATGCTTGAATATATTTATTTTTGTGATTTGCTTGAACTTATTTATTTTTTACCACTAAATTCTAATGAATATATGTATCTAACTAATCTTTGTACCATTTCAGTTATGAATATTACACTCAATATTTGTCTACGTCGATAATGATTTTGAATTCACTATTTCAAATGATGGATGCAGGGGAGAGCTAGCAAGAGCCAAGGGTTCTCATTCGACAGAAAATTATACTATTTATACATGGTTTAAGTAATTTTTTTACGTTAATATAATAGATGTTGAATTCATTTTGGCATTTTCATATGTTTACAATTTATATTTCAAACTCCCTTAGAAAAAATTCTGAACTTTCGGAACCAGTGCTTTTTGGCTATAAATACCTGTAAATGCTTAGACTTTTTACTTACGAAAATTTCTGAACTTCTTCTTCTGCACAAATTTATTATTCGTGTACTTTGATGTCGTTTAGTGGTTCATTGACATTATTGTTTTGAGTATAAATACACTGGTGAATAGAATCGCTCTATCCTGAGAAGATATATTCCAATTCAAATCTCGGATACTAAAGGCGAATAATTATTTTTTCTTAAATAATTTATGTTCTTCACTACGTGATTTAAACTTTGAAATTTACTATTTTTGCAAAGTTTTGTTATCAGTAGTATTGATTTAAAATGCAGATTTCATAACAATATATGTATCAGAAAGTTTTTGGTGGAAATTGGATAAAGACAAATTTGTTTATATATGTATAAAATTTTAAATTCCCTTAATATAAGAAAAATACATATTCATATCCTAAATGTGACGTTTTTTGGATTTTCTTTTTAATCCAAGAGTCTTAGCTCTGTCACTATCTATATTCAGTCCTTTCCCTTCTACTTCTGCAAAAGAGATTGTTTCTACATATTTCTCAGTAATCACACATAAGTCAAAAGATGACGTAATCACAATAAGTAAATTGTAAAATACATTAGGAGAGGTGATTAAGGATCACTTGTGTAGTGATCCTACTCATCCATCTAGACTAATATATCTAATTAGTTTAGTAAATAACAAATAATTAATGGTAAAAATATATCTAAATTATATTTTTTTGGGGATATTCATACCTCAACTATATTCATTGTTCCATCAATTAACCATCATTCTCTTTGTATTATAACACGTTTCAATGTTGAGTTATCCTGCTTGCGATTGTTGTCGATTAGAAATACATATTTGTCCAACTCAACATCTAGTGTGTTTTAATATAAATGGAGTGATAGTTTAGATTGATAAATAGAAGAACAGATAGTTGAGATATGAAATTCGTGAAAAGGTAATAACTTAGGTGTGTTTTTGAGCATTAACTTGATAGGTAATTGTCTAGTCTAATCCCCGAGTTGTGAACCAATGGCAAGGCAATTACTTGTCATTTTAGTCATCCTGTCACTATACCCAGACATAGGTGTAATGACACCTTCAAAGGCATCTTCACAATCAGAGATATCAGTAATTGCAGCACTGAGCATGCTGTTCATACGTCCACTGTCATGAATACGCAGAGCCTCTAAAGCTTCTTCGTAATTGTACAACACAGTATCCCAACTATCGAGGCAAGTTTTAAGCAATTTCTTAGTTCTAGGTGGAGTAACAGGGGATTCTGAAGCTCTTTTAAATGTTGCAAATCCCAATTTGGCAAACGCATCGCTCTGTTTCATGGCCACTTGGAGAACATTTTGTACGTTGATGATACCTCCGCGCATAAATGGGGCGATAGTTGTGGTGCAAAGATCAGGGTAGTCAGTATTGTCGCATATCTTCTTTATAATATTATTAGTCTCACTATTCCCACCATCGTCTTTTCGCGTATTAGTGGGAATAAGAGAAGATGGGAGGCCAGAAATTTTATCAAGAGGGATGATAGGCGGAAATTGTGATTGTGATTGTGATGGTGCATTTTCATTTTCATATCCAGGAGGGTATGCAGAATGACTAGTTGGTGAATTTGCATTTTCTTTTGGAGAAGTTGTGGGTTGCATGTTTGGTGCAATATTTGGGGATGAATTTATATTATCATTATTAATAGATTGTGCTAAAGTGAGGGTGAATAGAAAGAGGAAAGAAAGGAATAAATATTCCATGTTTTATTCAAAGTTATGAATTAATTGACCAAATTGTAAAAGGGAGGAATGAATAGAAAGGAAGAGGAAGAGTAGAATGAAGAATTAATTAAGGAAGGGAGGAGAGTTAGAATTACCATAGAAAATTGGTTGACATGAATGAAAATAGGAGGACCTTTAAAATGTTAACAAATTAATGTAACTAGTGGTAAATCCACATTGTCGGTACTCTCTACGTAATCTTATCTTATATCTTAGCTTATCTTTAACTAATATCCACTGATGATGTAAGATATTTTTTACACGATAAGTAATTTAAAGCTATCCTAGGTAAACTCTCAAGTATAATTTTACTTTTTGCAATATTTAAGTTTTCAATAAAATAAATAATAGTAGAAAGTAACTTTAAGACTCTACAATCTATATTTATTGTTCTACCTAAATTATGAACTTGTTTACCAAAAATACAAGGATTTTATTTTCTTGGTTTCCCATTCATGCATATTTTATTTCATCAACATCACTGAAGTAATGAGCAACAAATATACACCGTTGAAATAATCCAAGCTATATTACATGTGGAAACTCTTTATATATTTAAGTTTCTTTCTTTTTTTTTAAGATTTTAGAGATGATTTTTTTTGTGGTTGATCTATTGTTAATTTTGACAGTAAAGAACTCTTTTTATATTGCTAATAATCTTAAAGTGAAACATCTTATTTTCTTAATTGTCATTAAAATTGCATCAAAAGTTCCAAAATTTATACACTAAGCTGCTTCTAGAGTTCAAACTTCGAATAATTAACTTGAATCTTTTTTGAACTTGGGGAGAGAGAAGACTACGATAGAGGAGATCAAAGAATTAGAAGGAGAGAGAGTAAGGGAGGGAACAATCAATGATGTGGCTTTCAATTTTGTCATTTAGAGTTGATATATATTTTTAATGTTATAATAATGGTTCACATACATCCCTATTGTTATAAAAGTAGCTCATGTATACTCTTGGGGTCGTTTGGTTTGAAGACAAGTTATGTTGAAATTAATTATGATAGGATAAGTTATGTTGAGATAAGTTATAATGGATAGTTATGTTGAGATTATTTTTTAAAATATCCTCTAAGAATAAGTTGTGTGTTTACAAAAATATCCTCTAAGAATAAGTTGTTTGTTTATAAAAGAGGATTTAAGGGTGTAATTTTATTATTTTACATTTTTATCCCGGGATAAGTTATCCCGGAATTAGTATTCCACTCACAAGTAGGGATAACTTATCCCAATCATAATTATTAATCCTGGGATAAGTTATTCCACACTTTGTAACCAAACAAAGAATTGAGAGGTACTAAAAAGTTATCCCAACATTATTTTCCTTTATCCATCACACCAAACGACCCTTTACTGTTGTAATAATGGCTCACATATACCCCTATTGTTACAAAAGTAGCTCACATATACCCCTTTCACTACAAAAGTGAAAAAAATAATTTTAAATTTATTTCTTTTTAAAAAATCATGTATTTGATCTTTTTCACACACAAATTATTTTTTGACTGCTTCAATTATTACTATTATTTGAGATTTTTTTCATTCTTTAGTGTAAAAAAAAAAGAGAAATAAAATGAAAGAAGTGTAAACGGAAAAGATTAAAAAGTTAATTTTTTTTTAAAAATTATGGTTATATTTTAATTTAGTTTTTATATCTGCAAAAAAAAAAAACAGTTGGAGCCTCTATAATAAATTTTACAAGAAAATAAGTGAAAAAATAAATTTGACCATCAAAATAATAAATTCAAATTAATTTATGAATAAAAATAGTCAAAAAAGAACGTTTGAGAAGGATCAAATATACCTCTAAATGGATTTTTTGTAAAAATAAAATTATTTTTTGCACTTTCGTTAGGGGAAAAGGTATATGTGGGTCATTACTCATTTGTGTATCAGCACGGATATATATGAGTCACTTTCCTAATAGGAATTATCAACTCTAACTAGCAAAGTTGAAAGGTATATCACCCTTTTCCCATTACATAATTATTAGATTAAGTAATTGTTATCCTAATAATTATACTAATTTCAACTATCAAATGATTTTTCAAACAATACGAAAGAACAATTCAGTAACACAAAAGGTGGGAGAGATTTAAGGACCTCAGAATATTAAGGGGCTGTTTGGAAAGCCCACTCTGGAAATTAGATTTGGTGTAATTACATTGTTTATCCTGTTTGGTTGGGTATATAATTACCTGGTCAGCAGGTAATTGAGTGTAATTGATAGGGTGTAATTACACTCTCCAATTCACACGGGAAGGCTGTTAATTGCTAGTAATTACATGGTGTAATTACAAGCTAATTTTTTATTTTTATTATATTAAATTGTTTTTGGTTTTTATTATTCTAATACTTTCTAAAAATATTTTTTTAAAATTTCATTTCCTTCTTATTCTCAACCTTTACTTCATATGATTCCATGCAATTTTTCGTATCTTCTAAAAAATCATTAGTATAATCTTGTTAGTATTCTAATTTTTGAATTAAAGTTGAATTCATTGTTGAATAAGGTTATGGACTTACATTTTTTCTTTTCTTTTAAATCATATTTATGTATGTTTAGTTGTAATTCGACATAAGAGTATTATGCTAAATTTATTTATTTTTTAAAATTTAGAACTTGTGTTATATTTTCAATTTCATTTGTTTTAGGAGTATTGACTCGATATTTTACATTACAAGCTATTTTCTTAAAGTTAGACTTGATAGATTATCTTTTTTGTCAAATGTTTTATAATTTTATGACATTATATTTATAATATTGATCTTTTTGTCAAACGTGTATTTCATGAGATTCATAGAAATTATGTACTTTTAGTTTTTATGATTAATTTAATTAAAATACACTAAATTGAAAAATATAAATCAATTTTTTTTATAATATTAGTTAATAACATATGTTAATTAATTAACTAATCTTTGGACGTGTTCCCATCTAAGTTGACATAAATTATTTCAAATTATCATTGAATTAAAAATAGTTTTATAATTAAATTACATGAATATCGTCCATTTTCAAACAAAAAATAGTTCAAATATTTGGAATTTACCTCTTGGATACCAATAACAAATTAAAATATGACAGCAAAGTATCTCTTCTCCTAATGAAATAAAAGATGATAATATTTTGTACTTTAAAATACTATAATTATAAACACAAATTAATATATGTATATTCTTATCTCATATGTTAATTACCTACAAGACAAAGATCAAAGAAAAGAAGAAAGATGAAAAAAAGAAAAGAATTTGATAGCCACTTCTTAGAGTTAATTAAAATAAAATGAAGGCTACAATTAATAATCAATATTAATTTTTTTTTTTATCATTAAGGGATCATATCAAGTATTGAATCCTACCAAATTAATTTTTCAAAAATGAGCTTAGAATATAGAAACATAGCATCAACGGAATGACAACTTAAAATATGAAACGGTATCAAAAGTTGAAATATTGAATTTGTCTTTCTCAAAATGAGACAAAAGGATAAATAAATAAATAAGGATAAACATTTATATCATTATTTCTTCCGTGAATTGAAGAAGTTACTAATAATTTAATTATATGTTACTTTCTTCATTTCAAATTATTCACCATGTTTCAATATAAGAAAAAATTGATTAAAAAATGTAGTTTTATATATTATATCTTACACAATCCTTACAAAAAAAAAAACATATATAAGTAACTAATAAAATCATAAGAACAAATTAAATAACTTTTATTATCAATTGATATAGTGCAATAATTTAATCGTTAAAAAGATCAAGTAAATTATAATTATTATTTTTACAAATTACATCACATCATGATCTTATATTTTGATGCATGACTCTTTATTTTACATTCAAAGAAGGAAACCATATACTTAAAAAACATATCATGCAGGTCATTCACCTTTGTTCTTCTAAAAAAAAGAGTAAAAAGAATGCTTTGTTGATCCCCCAAATCTTAGCTTGCCCATTTCTTGTATATCACATGATGTTGTTTACTCCAATATTTTTCATATTTAAAGATGACAAGTGTAGGGATAATCCAAAAATTATAAGAGAATGTGCATAGTCAAGAGTTAGATAAGTGCAAATCACAATATAAATGCATGAGAATATTACTCCATTTTTTCTTGGATAACATGACATTTTGCTAATACATGAACCATATTACATTGCTTGTAAATTTCAAAATAACCTTTAAAATTCCTAAAAAATATATGTTATTATTTTTTGTGTGCATTGAAACATTAATGATTGCATAATAATTTAGTTTCTAAGCATAAGTTATTAGAGGAACGGTGTTAATTTAGTGAATGGAAAATGGTCATTTAATTTTCTTAGAAATATTTAATATTTAATTAATTAGTTTTTTTATTAAAAAAATAATAATTTAGTGTAGATGTAAAATGATAATCCAACTTTGCACTTTGGTGATTAAATTAAATATACATATAGATTTTTGATGATAAATATTATTAAATTATATATTTTAATTATGAATTAATCTAAGGAAGTGCAAAAGTCATTAACATTTTTATTAAAATGATACAATTTAATATTTAAATAAAATAGTTAAATATTTTTATAACATCTTAATTTATAGTAGGGGTAAAACTGTAATTCAACTTTTAACTTTTTTTGTTCTCAATTATAGTAATACTAGTTCTGGATACGTGCTTTGCACGTGAGTTCTGTGAAAGCATTAATTATATACGGTATAAATTACTGTCAAAATCACATTTTAATCAGTATCACAAGCTATTCAACAAAAAAAATATAATTTAAAATAGATGAACAATCAATGTATTCAAATAACTTCTTTATTGTATGTCAAATGATTAGACATTTGATGAACCTACAAAATTTAGTTTGGTAATTAAAATAATGAGTTACATTTTTATGTTATTAGGTCCAAACATATGATACATTAATATGTGCACAAATGAATAACAAAAATGATTAATGGTTCTCATTTAACTGCACAATAAGAAAATTTCTACATATACCTTAAATTGATATCTATACTTCAAGTCCAACACTCATACAATTCTAAATGCTTCATCGAGGAAAAATTCTATAATGGAGAAAGAAAGCAAGAACGAAAAGTTGAGGATATTGCAAAGAAAGTCCTCATGCTTTGAAAAAGAAAACTTTGTTATTGTTAGAGATAACATATCAACATATCAACATAAGTTGTTCACTATTTAATACTACACATGTATTAAATTTACTCTCTTTTTTTCCGCTGCTATTTTTTCTTCTTGATTACCAGTTTTCAGCTATTTTTTGGTTATCCTCACTTGCAACTTCTAACTCTCTTATCTTCTCATGTTGAATTGTGCAATTTCCTTAATTCAATTTTCAATTGTGAGCTTCCATCTTTGTAAGTTGGTTTTTAAATAGCATTAGAAAATGACCTTTTAAATTCAAATTTTAATTCTAAAATTGATTTCTACATTTAAGTGATGAATGATTTTCCATATCATAACTTTTCAAATTCTTCCATTATGAGATTTATGATTATGATTAAAAGCAATATCAATGTACTCATTTATCAAGAAAATGATAATTTAATTATTAAAGGGCTTAAGGACTTCAAATTCTACCATTATGTAATTAAAATATTTATACTTAATCAAATTTTAATTAAGTAGAGAGGCAAAATGATAATTCAACTTTTCACTTTGGAGCTTCCCACTTATAATAATATATATGAGATATGATATATGATATGATATATGTTCAAGAGGCAATATATATCTTAAATATTTAATTTAATATTGTTTATAAAGGTCCTTATTTGTTTAATATAAATTTTTAATTTTAAATAATTAATTTTTATTTTTAAAATTCAATATAACCTTATGATTACACTTGTCCAACCAAAAAGGACACTTGTAATTACAGAGTGTAATTACACCGTAGCAAACAAACAGTTCAACATAATTACTAGGCTATGTAACTCTTACCGATAGTCGATAGATAAACCTGTGAACTTTTATAAAGTGATGGTTCCATTAATTATTGCGGAAGGAACTGTTAAATTAGGTCTTAGGCCTAACTCACACCCCAAAAGCTAGCTCAATGGGAGGAGGATTGCCCAAGCCTTATAAGGAGTCCACCCATTTCATTAATCACCGATGTGGGACTTTTGTCATTCTTTAACACCCCACCTCACGCCCAGTGCTTAGCATCTGGTGCGTGGGCAATTTTGATTTTGGGGACCCCAACATCGAGTGAGACAGGCCCTGCTCTGATACCATGTTAAATTAGGTCTTAGGCCTAACTCACAACCCAAAAGCTAGCTCAAAGGGAGGAGGATTGCCCAAGCCTTATAAGGAGTCCACCCATCTCATTAATCACCGATGTGGGACTTTTGTCATTCTTTAACAGGAACTTCAAGCTGGGTCAGCTAAACCTAAGTAGTAAGTAGGCATTGAAGGAGGATTGCAGCAAGGAGTTCTATAACATCTTAACGTTATGAAAATGCAACCAATTGCAGTAAACAGTTAGCACTGGACAGTTGAATCTAGCAAACACTTGATGATGAAGCCAGATTGAAGGAGTTCGAAAAAGTTTATTTACTGCAGCAATCCATAGTGACAGGAATTATAGAGGTTCAACATGACGGTACACAATANAAGGCCCTCAATATAATGATGGATTGTTAGAAATTTGATATTAAAGAATGATATATATACATGTGCATATAAGAGTAAACTCTTCTTTATCTATAGCAAATTTATAAGTGGTTTAGACATTTAAAATGTGATTTCTCGTATACTCAGATATAAGAAAATCTCACGTTATTTTAAATTGTCACCCCCTTTTTCACTTCACAAAAATTAAAATCGTTAATGAGTGACACCCCTTCAATATTTATGATGTCATGACGATCCAACACTTGAAAGAGGTAAAATTTATTTAAAACTCTCATCTCAGGTTGCAGATTTCTTAATTTGGAGAATTATAGTTAAAGGATGAATTTTAAGAAACTGTTAGATTAGTTTAATTTTTAATTATATTTCTATTTTATAAAGTTTGTATTAAACTACTGATAGATGTTAAAATTGAAACATGATTTATCGTGTTATATTTTGTAAGAACTATATTTAATCAAATAAAATAATTTAAAAAATTCTTTATAATGAGATGTTAAGAATAGTAGAAAATTTCAATTGCACTTGAAAAATTCCTTTCTCAATCATGAATCCGAGCTTACTACTTGAATCACGAAAGACAATTTTCTCACTTCCTATTCAATAATTGATTCCTCAAATAGAAACTAAAACACATTATAAATTGTGAAGTCTACAAGCTAAAATTTTCTTTAAAATGAAAATTGCCAAACCAACAATAATATAACATGCAACCAAAGCTAAACAAAATTAATTAACATTGCATCAAACGGTTGGCTATATGTGATTTACACTCCTAGCGGTATATTGCGTTAACTGTTGAGTATATATATTAGGTCAAAACATCATCAATTACAAACTTCGATTGCAATTTCTTAATAATTCTCTTTTGATCTCATGACGTGTTAAAAACAACAGGAAAAATATGATGTTTAATATGATAACAAGGAATTTTTTTAAAATAATAATAATTATACATAAAAAATAAAAAATAACTTATCTAAAGCATGAATATAATACAAAAATTAAAATATATTTATTTGCAACTTAGATTTTTACATGAATAAATTTATTTTTATTGGTAGGTCATGCAACAACCATTGTTTTATATATATATATATATATATAAATAAATTTATTTTTATTGGTAGGTCATGCAACAACCATTGTTTTATATATATATATATATATATATTATGAGCTTCCAATATATAAAATCTAGATGTTCAAAGCTTTAAGTAAGAAGAAATCACCGGCATTAGGTCCCAAACAAAGCATTTTCGTACAATAATATCTAATGTCAACATAATATTAAAATAAATTATCATAATGAACAAACCGTTACAGTAGAATTCATTCAAGGATTTGAAATATCAGATCTGATAAAAAAAAAAAAGGAAACAACAAATATAGGAATAATGTAATTTCATAGAACATGAAAAATGATCATGGTTATCAATAAAGTTGCTTAAAGTCCATCTTGTTCTTTTAAAGATTGTTTTCAAACCTCCGGGAAGATTTCAACATCCCTTCTCTCGTTGTAAACTCCATTAGAAGATCTAACAATTTGTACACATTTCCTTTCTGTAAACAACAAACGAATACAAGGAGAATTAGTGATAAGTGTTATGAACTGAAGCTAAAAGTGATATTAATACTAAAGGATAAAAACAATAGAAATATAGACAAATTTTTTTTATTTCTTCCAAAGTGTACCTAAGTCTCTTCAAAGTGTATAGATTGTTGTGGCAAATACCACAATTTATAGGACATCATTGAGTAAAATCAAAAGGTATCATAATCATGCCATTAATTTCTTGAGAGTGTGGGAAGATTATGAAGATTAATGATGTGATAGTGGAGGTGTGGTATTAATGCACATTATGATAAATATTACACCTAAAACTGATCAGATATAGAGAAACGAAATGTTTCTCTAATAGTTTTTCGTAACTTTATAATTAATTATTTTTACAATTCTTCATTCTCCTACTGTATTTTAACAATAAGTGAATCAACTTAGCAATTTAGGCATATTTAATATTTAATTAATTAGATATTTTATAATATTTTAATTTAGTATAGGGATAGAATAGTAATTCAACTTTGCAACTTGAGGCTTCCCACTTTTAATAATATATGATATATGATATGATATATTTTCAAGAGGCAATATATATCTTAAATATTTAATTTAATATTATTTATAAAGATCCTTATTTGCTTAATATAAATTTTTAATTTTAAATAATTAAATTTTATTTTTAAAATTCAATATAACCTTATGATTACACTTGTCCAACCAAAGAGGACACTTGTAATTACAATTTGTAATTACACTGTGGCAAACAAACAGTTCAACATAATTACTAGGCAATGTAAATCTTACCGATAGTCGATAGATAAACCTGTGAACTTTTATGAAGTGATGGTTCCATTAATTAGTGCGGAAGGAACTTCAAGCTGGGTCAGCTAAACCTAAGTAGTAAGTAGGCATTGAAGGAGGATTGCAGCAAGGAGTTCTATAACATCTTAACGTTATGAAAATGCAACCAATTGCAGTAAACAGTTAGCACTGGACAGTTGAATCTAGCAAACACTTGATGATGAAGCCAGATTGAAGGAGTTCGAAAAAGTTTATTTACTGCAGCAATCCATAGTGACAGGAATTATAGAGGTTCAACATGACGGTACACAATACACACATCAACATATTCAATGTTCGCGATGATATAGAAGTTTCATCCGACACCAACCTTAGAAAACAGACAATTAATTTATCATAAGTTTTCAGCTTTGCCAGTTAAGGAGTTCTGAACATTGTGAAATTAGTCTTCTGCTTTCTTCACAACAGTAACAGGGCACGTAGCATTATTCACCACATAGTTGCTTACACTGCCCATAATAGCCCTGTAAATATACAAAAGGAGGAAAAACTATAAGTTAGACTATTCCCATTATTTTGAGCTGATGTAGTAATGCAAATTGCTAAATGATTATGAGAATTTGGCTGAAATTGCACTTGAGTAATATCTGCAGACAGATTCCAAGTTCACTCGTGCGATGTAAATACATATGGAATCTGCTTGCAAGAACATATTGGTAGCTTTGTCAAGGAATAAATGCAACCAAAGCTTCAGTTCTCCGCAATAGTTGCAAAAGAAATGGCAGTGAAGTAACTGATTTCCACTTTGATTTAATATACAACAGGATATTCAGTCGCAAAAGGAATTCTACAAAAAGATCATACCTCTTGATCTTTCCAAGTCCTCTGTTCCCTATGACCAGACAGCTCAAGGGAGTTTTGTCAATTGCTTCACATAACTTCTCTCGAGCATCTCCCCAGAAAATTTTCATGACTACTGTAATCTGCTAACAAAAAGTAATCTTGTAAGAATACTTGATCTAGGTATTATATGCTTCCTGAGAAACACTGGATCTCATAAAAGAAGAGAAAATATCACCTCCATCTGCCTAGCGGCAAGGGTTATCATTTGCAATGTTTCAGGGTCAGGGTTAACCCCATACCTCTTCATTGTGTGACCATCACATATCTCAGATAAAGGAATTAAAGCTGCCACAAAAAAATAAATCTCAAAAGATGTATCAGAAAATGGAATCTCACTAATCAAATATCACATATTTTACCAGTAACACAAACCCAAGGTGACATGCTTTCACTACTACGATTCTAACGAAACTACTATAACTCTTACACCTAGACACATCAAAAAATTTATTCGTAAATAAAGATGCACCAAGCATGAATTAGATGATTCTAGATATGCAATGCTCAACCCAGTAAAAGATTAAACACTTTGGGTGTGTTCCAATTTTCTCATGTTGGGTTGGTCAAATTCCTTGGAAAGCATTTTCTTTAGGAAAATAAGTTCCTCAAAAATAAGAAAAATGACTTTCCTAAGACGTAATTGTTGAGACTTCACATCACTACATACCCCTAATGCAATCTAGTTTCCTATCCCCTCTAACAACCAAGATGAAATTCCCAAAATAAATACTTGTAATGCCTCTATATGATACGGATTGGATTCTCTATGAAACTCAAAAAACATGAGCTGCATCTTCAATCCTGATGATGAAACTCTGGGTACGTATTAAAATTCTGTTCTTTAATGAAATATAAAAAACTCCCCATACATAGACATGTGATTTAACCCTTTCCATTCACCAGAGTTCCCATGTCTATGACATCTAACCAACAAGGGCAAACAAACAGATATATTGCTAGGTACATCACCATAGAGAAATAAACCTATCTGAACTTCTATAGCACTATGAACAAGAACTAGTAGCTCCCCAAAGCTACAAAAAGCCGCCACTCAAACAGATTAAGAATATAGCAGGACACAACAAAGATTGTAATCTACTCAGGGGCGGAACTAGAAGCCCATATACGTGTTCGCCAAACAAATAGCTTTTGCTCAAGCAGTGTATCTAGATTAAGAAAGTCCTTAAATATGTACAAATATTAAATTTAGAACTCAATTATTAACAATCCAAGTAGTCATTCCAGAATTCATCCGAACCCAAAAGGTTGAAATTCTAACTCCGCCTCTTTATCTACTTATGTATATTCAGCTTGATGATATCCAATAGAAAAATGGCTCATAGGATATGACCTAGATAATCAATTCCTATTTCACCTGAGTGACGATCTATCGCAATCCTCCTCCTTTACCTAGAACGGTATACTTTGCAAAGCCCACATAGAACAAGTTTAGATGACCAAAATAACATATACATATATGAGCTTAGATGGATTCCAAAATTGATTTATTGGGGGTTTGATTAGATAAATGTAGAGATGGGGAAAAAGAAATTAATGGAAGAGATGATGTCATACGAGAACCAGTAGCCTCCCAGAGCTGCATCTCGCCTTCTTCATAGTGTCCTTCAGGGCGAACAGTAACGAGAATAAGATGATCCCCTTTACGAAGAATGTTATCAATGGCCCATTTCAGAGCTTTGTTGCTGCATGCTGAGAAATCGACTGCTACCCCAACAAATCTACCACCTCCTTCCATACCTCCAACTCCAAGATTTTGCTTTGGTTAAACAGTTTTTGAAAAACAATAGTGATAGAGAGAGCAATTGGGTCAGGACTACTTCAAAATGGAATGATGAAGAAGAAGAAATAAGAGGAAAAGTACTCAAGTAGTGCGATGTTGATTTGTCAGATGGTGTATTTGGTACCACATGTAAAGCCAAAATGCGGTTGTTAGGACCCACTTTTATGGCTCATGAAATTTCCACTCTCTCTTTCTTTCTTTCTTTTTTTTTTTTTTTTTTTTTTTTTTTTTTTTTTTTTTTTTTTTTTTTTTTTGTATTTTCGTGTTCCATACATATATGGAAATTTGATTAAATTTAAATTGGCATTGTGAAGTTCCACCTTGAGAGTCAAACACTTTTTTTAAAAAGCGATTTCATATTTAGGAGAACTCCAACCCGAAAAGATAAGTACTTTTTTAACGCAACGACATTTATTCATCAAGTTTTGTTTTAGTACAAATAGGAAAAGCTAATTCAATTACTGTTGCCTTTGCTAACAATGAACATTAATTTTCCAAAATTTATCACTCCAAATCTTCAACTATTTATTTTTACGTAAAACGGAGAGTTTTGATTGATTGTATAAATAATTTATTGGTAAGAGATTTGTTTCTCTCCAATTTTCTTTTTTCTTGCCCTCAATATCTTTATCAAACATATTTATTGTTTACTTTCTCTAATTGATATACACATATTATTCGTTAATTATATACGATTATATATATATACATATATATTATATCTCGATCGTCTATTTTAAATTTAATCAATTGGGTGAAGTGTTGGGGTTTTCCTTTTAGGAAAAGGTTTTAATATTTTGACTAGTCCTTTTCTTGTAGGAAAGGTTTTAGGACTTTATAAATATAGGTTTGTTCCTTCTAACTTAATTAGCATTCACAACGTAATCCTAAGGTTTTGAGAGTCGCGGTTATAGAGGAGAATTTTGTGTACCTCCTTGTATTATGAGTGAATTGGTTGAGGTTGTTTCTCTCTATATTTTGTACTCTTATAGTTATAGTGGATTGCTCATCTCCTTTGTGGGCGTAGGTCGATTGACCGAACCACGTTAAATCTGTCTCTTTTGATGTGTTTCTCGTTTGTCTTCTTACTCGTGGTCTTTCGAGGTTTGCTTTGTTAGCTTCCGCATTACACCTGCTTATTTCGGTCCTAACAAGTGGTATCAGAGCCATGGTTCAATGATGGAACCATGTTAGAGATGGGTGTTCATCTTGGTGGGTGTAGTTCTAGTCGCAACCTTTTTGACATTAATGAAGATTTTGTTGGAGAAACTGTTTCAGAGAGGTTCTCTGTGTTGAGACGTAGATTTGATGGAGGAAATTATGGAGAAGAGATGCAAGATCCTAAAGATTATGTGAAGAAGGTGGACAAATTTATTTTGTCAGAAATTCAGGCCAAGGGGGAGATTTGTTGGGATTATTTGCCCTGATTTCTTACCATAAATAAGTTTTCCTTTTAGGAAAAGGCTTTAATATTTTGACTAGTCCTTTTCTTGTAGGAAATGTTTTAGGACTCTATAAATATAAGTTTGTTCCTTCTAATTTAATCAGCATTCACAATGTAGTCATAGGGTTTTGAGAGTCGCGGTTATGGAGGAGAATTTTGTGTACCTCCTTGTATTCCGAGTGAATTGGTTGAAATTATTTCTCTCTATATTTTGTACTCTCATAGTTATAGTGAATTGCTCATCTCCTTTGTGGACGTAGGTCGATTGACCGAACCACGTTAAATCTGTCTCTTTTTATGTGCTTCTCGTTTGTCTTCTTACTCGTGGTCTTTCGAGGTTTGCTTTGCTAGCTTCCGCATTACACCTGTTTATTTCGGTCCTAACATGAAGGACTCTTTAGGTTAGTTTTCATATATTTTTTTAAAAGTATCTATGATTACATTGAGTAACAAGTTTGTTTAGAGCTTGTTTTAAGTTAAAATAATTTTTAGTTACTTTTATTGTGTTTAGATAAAAAAAAAAATAATTATAAGTAATTATTCTTAAACTAATATAATAAAAATAATCATAAATTATAATTTCTAATTTTTAATTTTTAACTTATAAAACATAAATTACAAGTTTATCCAACCAGGCCAATATTGAAACCGACAAAGAGAAAGAGTCCATGTGGAATTTGGAAGTCAAATATAAATATGTTGTTGTCTTGTACAGATTTAAATCTAAACTAATCTAATTTGATTTATTTGAAGGTGACTAATAATATAAATTAAGAGATTAAATTCTTCAAATATTTTTGTCGGTTGTAATTTTTCAAAATAGGCGTGATAGAAAGTGACCACGATATTTGTATTCCACAATAAGAAATTTCGAAGACTAAATTTATTTATTGTAATACTCCCTCCGTCCCTATTTACTTGTCCATATTTCCTTTTTTGGTTGTCCCTATTTAGTTGTCCATTTTGACAAATCAAGAAAGGACAACAAATTTTTTCCTATTATACCCTTATTTACACTTCTTGAAAATTGTATAAGTGTATGTTGTTTCCCTCCAATTTATTTCACTTTAATTCAAATAAGTGGTTGTAATTTTGAAATGAAAAGTTGTCATAAGGGTAAAATTGTAACTTCACTGTGGTAATCATTGTTGCCTTAATTTGTGTGTCATTTCTAAAGTGGACAACTAAAAAGGGACGGAGGGAGTAGATTTTAATAGCTTGACTTTGACATTTCAAAACAGAAGAAAAAAAAACAAAAAGAAAAAGTCAAATTGGCACAGATTTTTATCCTATTGTAAAGTATTAGTATATGTACCTGCACAATTCGCTGAGAGCGTTAGATAATTGTTTTTATCAATATTAGTATTACCTTATTTATTTGATCATATTGAATTTATTGTTATTTTTATATCAATTGTATAATTTAAATCATTTGATTTACGACAGTACAAAAAAATTAGACTTACATAACAGATATTAATTTTTATTTGGAGTTATACAATACAGCAAATATAGGTTATGTATTTATGATACATAATTATAGTTATAAATTATTATCCTATGTATTTATGGTATATAATTATAGTTATAAAACATTGTCATTCGCAATTATATTATCAAATCTGTAGCAAATACACCCACATACGTATAATACGGTATAAATCACGCTCCCTAAATACTATTCTCTTCCTATTTTCTCTTCTTTTCTGCAAATCAGTTCATAACGTATAGTTCCTTTCCAAATAAAGTCTCATTTTAATGTGAATCTCCAACAAATTTTGAATCTTATACAATCATATAACTTCTATTTAGCAGTTTTGAATTTGTATCTTTTGAGTTAATCTCATTTTTTCTTAATTTTAGTTTGTATTACTTGTGTTAATCTCATTTTTTTCATATTTGGGTAGGGTTAACCAAAAGGAATTCTTTAAAGTCAATAGTTTAGTGAAAGACCAAAAAAGGTTTACAAGAGGAATTCCACGTTCAATTTTTTAATTATCGGCCGTTTTTTTTATCCGGATGTATTTGTAATGTATTTCTATTTAAATGTATGTATTAAACATAGTACAAATGAAAAACAATATGCTCGGATGTATTCATAATCACAGCTTGTATTTGTATTCAAAGGCATGTGCCTTTGCTATTCAAATATAATACCACATGTTGGGTATGTAGCAAGAGTTAATGGGAAATTGAGGGAAGATGAAAGAGGAACTTGGAAAAAGTTGGGAACTTGAAGAGTTGAGAACTTAAAAAGTCCTCTTATGCTTTATTGAAAAGGCATTTGTCCCTCATCGGTGGTGGAAAGAAAAAATAGGAGAGTTTAAATATAGAAACACTCCTATTAATTGTTAAAAGGGTTGGAAAGAGGGACTCCCCTCGCGCCGTCGTCGTCGTCACTCGCTCGGCTCAGCTTCGGATTTGGATTTGGAAAATCGATCGAGAGATTATTTTTTGGACAAACCGATTCAATTAATTAGTTAATTAACCCGACCCGACTCGGATCCACGCGCGACCCGTTTTATTTAAATCTTTCCCGTTTTATTTAAATTTCCCGCAGTGACTGTTCTGAAAGGTTGCAACTTTCAGAAACAACCATGACCATTTGAAAGGTTGCAAACTTTCATGAATGGTCGTGTGGATTCTGAAAGAATTGCAACCTTTCGGAACCAGTTCCTCTTGCCTATAAATACATTGATTCTTCAGATTTATTCCTTACGAATTTTTCTGATTTCTTCTTCTTCTTCTGCACAAAATTTCTTCGTGTATTTTACTGCTGTTGAGTAGTTCGCTGACACCAGAGTTTTGGGTATCAATACACTGGTGATTGAGATCATTCTATCCTGGGAGGACATATTCCAAATCAAACCTCGGATACTAGAGGGGAATAATTTCCTTAAGGGGGCACTGTGCATTCAGTGGGCTTGA
>NC_064282.1:48694952-48699071 GCF_019186545.1 Solanum stenotomum
GAAGACATTTCAATGATTGGGAGGTTCAAAGAGTGGCTGATTTCTTCAGCAAACTTGATCGATTTCCTGGGGTTCAAACTGGTGAAGATCTTCTGTGGTGGCAGGTTAACTAAGGCATTTTAAGGTCAATGTTGCCTACAAAATTATGAACCAGCGCAAAGGAGATTCGAGTATCAGAGTTGAGCGGACAGGCGACGGGAGGATGGGGGGAAGAGTAAAGACAAGACGAAAGCAAGAGTTCCAGCCTTTACCTTTCAAATAGAAGAGGGGTAGTCGCAGCAGGAGAAGCACCCCTAAACCCCTGAGATCACTTGATCCCGACCGGTCAATCTCCTGTCATTGCTATCTCATGCGCGAAGGGTTGCTCATGCTTCCCAAAAAGCAAACTGGCCATGGAAGCAGATTTGGAGGATAAAATTTCCCCTCAAGGTATCACTTTTTGTATGGTTACTAGCAAAGGAGGCCACTTTAACAGTGGACAACTTGATGAGCAGAGGTATGACATTGTGCTCAAGATGGTTCCTGTGTAAAGAAACAGCTGGGACAGTCAACCATCTATTTCTGTGTTGTCCATACACAACTCATTTGTGGAGAATCACCTAAACCTTAAAGGAATAGCAGAGAACCAGGCAAGGTCACAGAGGCTCTAAGCAGCTGGGAGGGAACATGTTCACATGCTAAGGATAGGAGTAGATGGAGAATTTTGTCCCAGCTTGTATCTGGTGGACAATCTGGGAAGAGAGGAATTCCATATGTTTTAAGAGCTTAGACAATGGTGCATTGGTGTACAGAAGATCAAGTTGTACTTCATCTTACTGCTATGTTTTTGGTGTAATCAAATTTACTCTAATGATATTGTGTCTATTATAGATGTTCTAGATTCTTTATAGCTAGAGAGGGAAGACATTAGAGTTCCATTGTAAATAGGTTTCGGTACTACCCAAGTACTGCTTTGATCCCTGATATACTACAAAGTTAGTGATTTCAAAAAATCCCAGCCCTTTACAGAGAGATCTTGAACATGAATGACAATGTTCAAAGCAAGAGAACATACGCGAGTACCAGTAGGCTCGGCTGATAAATCAGAAAGGCAGGATAACTTGTGAAGACAAGATGAGTTAAGCAGCGCCGGTAAGCAGCTAATATTAATAAATGAAGCTCCAACGTCATTCTCAACCCACCGCAATTCTAGGCTGTCAAAATAGAAAGAGTGGCACGGTAGGATGATCAAGCTGTTAAAACAGATGGTTAAGTTATTTTTTCCCCAATCTTTTTTTCATATAAAATCCATGGAAGATGAAGTTATATATATAAGTTAACATCTATGAAGATTGCATATAATCAGAACATTCACCTTTTTCCTGTACCCACAGAACACATCAAACCAGATATGTAAATAGTGTGCCCCAGTCCTAGTCTCCCAAGTGACCTGCAAGGGATATATTTCTGTGAATTTTTTTTTCACAGTGATTGATCAAAGAAAATGCCTGTAACTTATTGGTTTGAGAGATATCTTTTTTCAAATTGATTGATCAAAGAGAATAGCATGTGACTTTAAGGTTTGAGAAAAATATTCCTACCAGGATCGAGCAAAATGTAGTCTTGCCCAAACTGCACCAGTTACATCTTGAATCTTAACAGAAAGTACTGGCTCTTGAGTACTTGTGATGTCAGAAACAATACCGTAGAGGCTTATTCCAGTCATCTTCTCCCGAAGATCAACAACAAATGACTGCAGACTTTAAAGATGTAAGATGTCAATAACAAATGCAACTGCATAATAGTGAGCAATGGTGTACAACAAAAAGACCATCCAGATTATTTTATCACCAACAAACATGATTACAGACTATTCAAACTGTTCACTTTAGAGAATGCTTTGTAAAAACCAAGGTACATAAAAGGTTCTAAAACTTCATTTACCCTTCTATGCAGTGCATCAAAAAGCATATAAAACTCTATGTATAAGAAACAGACATCAATTGATTTTTTTGTGAAATCTAAATACGAACAGAAAAATAGCTTGCCATAAATAACAAATACACAGTCAAGTCAGAAGCAGTGGCATCACCCTCAAAGGATGTAAGAACCCTATATTGAAAGATAAAAAGGCATGCAAACGAAACATCTTATGGTGGAGGTGAATGAACTGGAATGTCAATCAATGTGATTAAAAGTCAGAAACATCTTAAAAAGAGCCTTCTTTTTTTTAATTTTGAAATTCAGAGCTAAATGCAAGGAAGATATAAATTCCAAAAATCTAGATATCTATAGCATCTGATAACAGAAAGTTAAGGAGCACAGGCTTACTCGGAAAGGATAATTACTGAAGTCAATAGAACCTTGAGAATCACAAGGCAAGAAAACCTGGGAGACTACAAGTCCCTGACTTGGATCCAAAGCTCTTGATAGTTTTGGTCCTTTGTTATGGTTCTGTGTCAGTGCTAGGGATACCTGAGAAGACCCTGATCTAAGTTTTCATGCAGTTACAAAAATTAACATCTCTTACATTAATTATTCAGGACTTACTTGCTCCTCATTCTGAACAAAGGGCACCAGATATAGCTGTGTTGCAGTACCATATTCAAGGCAACATTCTTGAGATGTTTCAACAGCACTATCCGTTGAACTCGAGATAAATGGTCTATCCAGGGCAAGCGTACTTCCCACACTGAATAGAACGAAGTTACAGCCAGGTACAAAAACAGGAAAAGAAAAAAGCAAACAAAGCAAAAGAAAATAATTGAAGGGACATATGGTATTCTACCTGAATAGGTTTGCAAGCAGAACCTGCTCACCCCACAAAAGAAATTTTGAACTGACACCTTCGTGATCAACAAGATCAATTTGCTTCCTCTGCAAACTACCATACTTCCCTTGAACCTCCAGAGAAGTAATAGATTTAATCCTATAGTCATTTGGGACTAGGGTACATCAATAATGTAGCAAAATGCACAACAACAATACCAGATGTGGAATACTAGACCTATAATTGAATTGCTAATAGTCATATGGCAGGAGGACGCACCCTCCACGTAATGAATAGGAGACCCCCCGATTGACATCACTGAGAGAAATGGCAGAGAAGTTATCTTCACAAAATTGTGCTAAAAGCAACATCGCATCATCATTTTGGTCCTACATTTCAAATAAGAATCACGTTTTTGCCTGTAAATTAGGACATTGGAATATGGCAACCAAATCATAGGAGTAATTCAAGAATATTTCCTTTTATTTATTTTAATTTATTCCTTTTTATTGAATCCTTGTAATTGTATAAATACCTTGTATATTCATGAATAGAGAAACAAGTTCTTCCATACAATTACAGTATTAAAGTTCCAACTCGATTTTTTTTTAGCATGAGTAATTAATCTGATTCATATTTTCTAGTTGACATATTTTAATTCTAATGAGTTGTATAAAAAGAAATATAGACCTATGAAGTTCTTTATCAAAAAAAATATATATAGA
The DNA here is from genome assembly GCF_019186545.1 of Solanum stenotomum. Classification (NCBI taxonomy): domain Eukaryota; kingdom Viridiplantae; phylum Streptophyta; class Magnoliopsida; order Solanales; family Solanaceae; genus Solanum; species Solanum stenotomum. Next base: position 48,698,427 of record NC_064282.1, read on the forward strand.
CCTATGAAGTAAGAATATAAAAATAAATAACAGATTTCAAATTAAAAAAGAAAAGAGAATGGCAAGTTAGACTGTTAGAGCAACAAAACATGATTCTAGAAGGAAAGTACAACGCCATGTATGAAGGGAATGAAGTCTAAAAAAATGCTCTCAGACATGATTTTCGAGGTTAGCCAACTTTCAACATAAAGTTGTACTTTTATCACACATTTGGGGGCTTTTCCGGCAACTTTGGCCGGAATCTTATCAATGGGGGAAAACACCGTCTTTTATAACGCAGGTTTCAAGTCTTATGAAATCACCAGATGTAAAGAAGGAGCAGAAACATGGTACGAGTGGACTGAACGTAGCAGGAATTTAGTGAGAAGAGCGAAGATTAGCATTAAAGTCCTGAGATGGCTGATTTCAGTATTTATTGAGGCGTCGAAGGTCAAAGGGGACTCGGTCAAAAGATGGAAAGTAAAGGACTTGTACTCGGATTTCTTTTGCACCCTTAAATACAACGAAAAGGGCAGATATATCAGTTTTATTGCTATTCAAGGACAAAACAAAGCAGTCATCATTACACCGGAATCATCTTACAACACGGGTTGGGGAAACATCGCTCATAAAATAGCAAAATTCACCTACGAGCCTACAACAGAG
>NC_064282.1:48699724-48718165 GCF_019186545.1 Solanum stenotomum
AGAGAGAGAGAGAGAGAGAGAGAGAAGAGGGTCTAAGTAAGTAATTTGAGCTAGAAAATGATACATAGTGGACAAGGAAACATTAAATTTGGTTATGAGGGTCAGGGTGGAAACATAATGAAATTTTAAAGAAGAGGATACGGATCAAGTTATGACTTTACAACAACAATACCATACCTAGTGTGATCCCACAAGTGGGGGTTTGGGTAGGGTGGGGTGGGGTGCACGCAAACCTCATCCCTACCTTGTGAGAGGTAAAGAGACTATTTCCAATAAGTTAGCAAAATAATTTTTAATGAAGGGTCATCATAATTCAACTCTATCAGAAAAAAAAGCTCAATACCTGCGGTGAAGATACAGATCTATTGTATTAGAACTCCAAAAATCACCCAGATGAAGCATATAAATGTTTGTTCCTGGAAGAAAACCAGCATATAATAATTGTTACATACAATCTTAAGAGTGAGCCAATTACAAGAAAGCCAGTGTATGGAAAATGAACTGGATCAGAAACTCCACGCAGAAAAAGTGACTTTCTTTAATACAATATTTCCAAAACAATACACGGATTAAACTTGGCATATGTGTTCTTCTTATCATTATTTAATTAATAGAAGAACTGCTATTAAAATTTGAACACAATGCAAGTGATGCAGAAAGGGTTCTCCAAGAAATAAACACTTTTCAAGTGCAAAGACTTTAAGCATCATTTGTATAATACAAGTTTCATAATAGTGAAATAAAATCAAAGCATAGACAAGTGAAAGACATCTGAAGATGTAATAATTTATCAATCAAGGCACAACAGATTAACACAGTTTATTCAAAATAGCACAAACGCAATATCCATGCATTATCACCTCATGAAATAAAATGTACATTGGTGGAACCAAACCTAAAAGCTCAAATGTACCTGGAAGGATGTAAGTGTCTATAATAACAGCTTCAATTACACTGTTCAAAGATAAAAACTTTTTCTCATATATGGAGTCAATGGTGACAGTATTAGGAAGCTTTGCCCTCTTGTGTTTCTTCTTCAACTGAAAAATACATTCTGACTGTTTCTTTGGAGCTCCACTCTTATTCAATTCATTCCAAGCCTGCATATCATTATTATTAAATCCCTAAAACATTTAAACTTCAAAATACAACTTCAACCTAGTATATTACTTATAGAATGACAAAAAAGAAAAAAGTATTCCCAAAAAAAAGTGACAATGTCCAGGGTACGAGCACAACCACATTTAGTTTCCGGTCTGAATTCAGAGATCATTTTCTTACTCCCCTAAGTTATGTGATACACTTTCCTTATTAGTGTGTCCCAAAAAAAGTACAGCTTTCTATATTTAGAAAGGATTTGAATTCAAACTTTTCACTTTACCCTTGATGAGGTATTTATAATCATTTGTTTGTTTTGGGTACAAAATGTCATTAGTCCAAATCATGTCACCCTACCTGTTATAGCTCCTTTGGACACTAAGAAGGGATCAATTGAGATCACTTCAAATTGGATATAACTTTTTATTTTTATCATTTTATTCTAGTATATGCATACAAAATATAGTGGAGTTAAGCCCTCTTAAACCTACCTACCGTGCTTGAATTTTTTCTTCTTAAGTGAATTAGGATAAAATAGAACCTGCACAACAATGGGAATTTGACCTCCTGTGCTTATGAATCAAAGAAAAGAGGAGGTCAATTCAAAAGAAATGTTTAATTAATCAAATGGAGAGACTGATATTTCCAACAAAATTTACATATTTACAAGCAATAGTGACAGAGAGCGAGCAAATTACTGGATCACAAAGTTAATAAAGGAAAATATCAAAACACACAGACATAATACTACAGCTTTAAACTTATTCAGTTAACAAAATTCACCAAAAAAATTGAGAAAATTGTAATAAGAGGGAGAAGGTAGGAAAGAAGTTATGCCTGAAAGAGATCAGAGAGGAGAATGGCGGAGGTAACTCCAGAGGAATAAGCAATGCAAGTCTTGAGAATCCTTGAAGCAATCCATCTCCAACTAGGTCCCTTTGGATCATCTCCATTACCGTTACCGTCGGGACATAGAACAGACTTAGCGTATTCAATGAATTGAAGGAATGGGTCTTCTTCCTCTTCTACTGCTACTTCTCTTTCTCCTCCGCTACATTCTTGAGGTTTCCACTGGCGGCGCTCCACTTCCATGGCTGACGCCTCATGGTCGGTCATGCCTGATTTGAAATAGAGCTTCTCCGGTAAGTTTTTGAACTCGAAACCCTAATTTTTTATGTGGAAATGGCGGGTTCTCTTTATAAGGGGATGACTTTAGCGCGGGAAAGCTCTGCAGATAGTAGTTGGGTCTTGTGGGGATGTTTTCGAACTCGGTGTGTTTGGCATGAAAGCAAAATACTTCTCACAAAAAATTGGGGCTCAAATTTGAATAAAATTTTAATTTTAATTTCAAATCATGATTTAAAATTTCAAATTCTCCAATCCAAAAAGTGAACTACAAATTTCAAGTTATGACTTCAATTTTTTTTAAAACACTATAAAACTTGACCGGTAAATTTAAATTCTTACAAAAAGAATATTAGTGTAAAAAAATTGTATATTAAAAATAATTAGGTATTACTATTATTGATTTATTTGATGGTGAATTTTGTAGCATTAAGTGTACTTGAAAATTAATAATAGTATATAATTGCAAACATAATGTATAAAAATAAACATGAAAATATTTAATTTATTAAGTGCAAAATCGGTTTCACCTCAACTTTGCTTTTAAAATGAAACTACCAACCTTCGCCATGGAAGGCCGAGGAAGGATGACATTGATCATGAATCTTAATATACGAAGGACACACAAACTGATACTACATCTACAACATCTACCCAACAAACAAGAGACAGAGCGGAGACGAAAAGGGGCATTTTCATGGAAGCAAACGAAATAGGTGTTTTCTCAACAACATCGAGCTCAGAGTTGAGGCACCTATGTGGGATTGTGGACTCAATGTAGATCGAAAGGCAGAGTTGAACTCTAAATCTAAATAAAAGGAGCTAGAAGGGGAAGAAGACAAGTTATCAGCTAAAACAATGGCTGAAGAGATACTGGAACAAGGTATGTCAGGACAACAAATGGAAAAGAGTAAAGCGAACTGAGGCATAGACTGGTCTATCTGCAAATAAAGAACGGCAGGTATAACCCTCTATTTTATCCATCTAGTTGTTATTAATGGTAAATGTAACATCCCGCCCTAGAAAGAGCTAATTATAGAAAGAACTAATTTGGAAAGAGCCAAATCTGAAAATTTTCAAGTTATGTTTAAGTTGTGAGTTTGGGTCAACTTCAAACGACCATAACTTTCAGCACATGATGAGTTAGGTGGCCCATAAGATATCAAATGAAAGGTCTTGGAATCCTTTTTCCAACGCCACTGAATTTTCTAATTTTTTAGTTCGGATGAGGGAAATATGATCATTTGAAAATCTACCTGTCCAGTTAAAGAAAGTTACCCAGATTTAAGAGGGGTATTTTGGTATTTTCCTTACCCAATCAAATTTAAGCAAATTTTGGTAATACTTAGGGGTCTAAACTGATTTGGTTCAGTCTTGTAAATCCTAATTTCCGCTAGGATTTTGAGAGGAGTTCAAGAAGAGGAGAAAAAGGAAAAAAAGTCAAGGCGTTCTTCAAGTTTCTTGCAATTCAAAGGTTGTTTCGCCAAGGGTTTAGCTCCTAAGAGGTATGTGAGTTCTCATAGTGTTGGGTTCATTCACCTACACGCCAATCATGTTATTTTCAGCGAAATTTCATTCTCAAAGTTGAAGGATCTGTGTTCTTGAAGTATCTCATTCGTTCTTGAATTAAGTTGGGTTTGATGAGTTCTTGAGAAAATCGTATTGAGTTTAAGAGTTTCTTTTTTAGTAGATTCTTGTGTACTTGCATTGGGTAATTGAATCTAAGGAGAAATTGAGAAAAGAAATCGATTCTAGACGAACTAGGGTCAGAAAACAAGAAGAAAAATTAGTCGAAATGTTCTGGGGGAAGGGTGGCGTGGCGCGCCCCAGATGCTCCAACAGGTCCGGCGTGGTGCGCCATCAGCGCGCTAGAATGTGCTCTCTCAACTTTAGGTGCTGGCATGGTGCGTTAGGGTCGCCTGTCCCCACCATTTTTCCATCGTTTAGCCCGTCTGAGTCCTTCTAAAGTGTACCCTTACTTCCTATTGATTCTAATCACTTCAAACTACATCTAAACATCAAAAGATCGTTCATATCATGAATCCTAACCTGGAATCCATAATTCAAATTCAAGGTAGAGTTAAGAGTCACGTCTTGAGAGTTCTTCAGAGTCATTTTATGAGTCTTTTACAACCATTTTAAACTTGTTTTAAGACTTGAGCATTTGAGTTTGAGAAAGAGTAGATTTGAGTTCATGTTCTTCAAAATGATATATGGGAACTAAGTATTCCCAAGAGTAAATGTTTTAACATTTAAGATGATAGGAAACACCAATTTCCAAAAGAGTTTTTGAGCAGCTTTGAGTACCATCTCTTTTAAGAGAAAGATTTTTGAGTAATAATCTCAAACCACAGAAAAAGTTTTGTTTTTAAACATATAAGCTAGTTACATTTTGGGAGTAGTATTAAGCACCGATATGGGAGGAGTTTAGATAAATCAAAGTCCTCATAAACCATGTAGCCAACGTGGGTAGAAAGGGTCATACTTTTTAGATGATTCCTTAATGCTTTTTAGCATAGACTAGTGGATCCACTTAGTAGTAGGTTCTATACCCCGGCAAAGTATAGGACAGTTTTGGCAGCATGGTCTAGACGTTTATCATCACATAGCTCATAGTGATGGTTGTCGGTTAGAGAATATCACATAGTTTATTTTGTATTTTCGTATACAAATAGAGTTTATTTTGTATTCTTGCATACAAACTGAGTATATTGTATTTTTAAATACATTGAGTTGTTATCTACTATTTTAAAAGCTTTCCTTTATAATGCATTTTCTACTACTGCTTTATATTGAAATGAGTTGAGTATCCATGAGTTGAGTTGAGACGATGTAAGCTGTTTCTTTCAGTTCCAATTCAAGCATATGTCGTGTGTTATATTTCCCCTCGCATGCTCGTACATTCCATATATTGATGTCATTTTGCCTGCATCTTTTATGATACAGATACAAGTAATCAGGATCAACATCCAGCGCTTCGTTGATCCAGTCAAGCTTCAGAGTTATTTGGTGAGCCTCTTTGCTTCCGGAGGATCCCTTTCATTATGTTTGACATTTCAGTTTCCTAGGATGATCGAGGGTCTTGTACCGACATCCTTCATAGTATTTGAGGCTTCATAGATAGATAGACAGTAGTTCTCATGTTCATTCAGTTGTGTTGTTCTAACACTTGAGTTGCCTCTTTGGCCAGTCAAATGTTTCTTTTAAAAGCATTCTCAGTTTATTATTTGAATTTATCTTTTGAGACTATTTCATGTTAAGTAAGTCTTTTGCTGAGAGTTAAGCCAGGCCAAGTGTTCACTTGGGGCCAACAATGTTTCTCGAGTGCCAGTCGCACCCAAGGTGCAGGCTCGGGGCGTGACAAACTTGGTATCAGAGCACAAAGTTCAAGAGTCATAGGGTGTCTATGAAGCTGTGTCTGTAAAGTCCTAGTTATCGGTGTGAAGCACGCCACATCTATAATTAGGAGGCTGTAACATTTAAGAACTATCTTACTTCTTTCATACTCTTTTCGTGCATAAAGTTCATCTCTATAAAGTTTCTCTCTAATTCGTGCTTACGCGTATCTTTCAGATTATGCTTCCATGAAGAGCTGTTCGAGGTCGTCCCGCTAAGAGAAATGTTGAACCACAGGATCAAGGGGTACCCAATGCACCAGAAGTGCAACCCCAAGGAGAGGTTACTAATGCTGAGTTCCGGGAAGCTATCCGGATGTTGAGTCAAGCTGTGACCAACCAAGCTGGGCAACAGAGAGGGGTTCGACAAGATGTGGCTGATACATCTAGGATCCGTGAGTTCTTAAGGATGAATCCTCCAGACTTCACCGGTTCAAGTGTCACTGAGGATTAGAAAAACTTTATGATACATAAGGTTTTTGAGATTATGCATGTCGCTAATGCCGAGCGAGTGGAACTAGCTACATATCAGTTGAAGGGTGTCGCTAGAATCTGGTTTGACCAATGGAAGAAAGGTAGAGCTGAGGATGCACCAATTGTGAGTTGGGCTGTGTTTGAGAAGGCCTTCTTGGGGAGTTTCTTTCCCCGTGAACTAAGAGTGGCCAAGGTAAGGGAATTCCTCACTCTTAAGCAGGAATCTATGAGCGTACATGAGTACAACCTGAAGTTCACCCAACTTTCCCGTTATGCTCCGGAGATGGTTGCTGACATGAGTAGCAAGATGAGTCTATTTGTTGTTAAGTTGTCTTGTCTATCAAGTAAGGGGGTAAATGTAGCTATGTTGATACGGGACATGAACATAGCAAGGTTGATGATCCACATGCAGCATGTTGAGGAAGATAAGTTGAGATATATAGAAGAATTCTGAAACAAGAAAGCTAAGACATCAGGAAATGAGTCCGGGCAGCAGAGGGGCAACGCGAACCGGTCTTCTTTTCAACACAAGTAACATGGACCTGCTCCATCATCTACTAGTGCACCTACACCAAGGAACATAGGTGAGTTAAAGAATCAGAATCCGTAGAATTTCAGAGCTAGACCTGCACAGTCTCAAGGTAGTGAGGCACAATGAGGTAATGGGACTTATGCATGTGCTAAGTTTGGTAGTACCCACTCAGGAGTGTGTCGTGATGGCTCCACTGGTTGCTTCAAGTGCGGTCAAAATGATCACTTTATGAAAGAGTGCCCTAAGAACAGACAAGGTAGTGGAAATGGGGGAAATAAAGCCCAATCTTCTTCAGTGGCTCTACCAGGCAAAGTTGTACCTAGATGAGCTACTTCAAGGACAGGCGGAGGAGTGAACCGTCTGCATGTTATCACTAGTCGCCAAGAGCAAGAGAATTCGCCAGATATTGTCACTGGTATGATTATAGTCTTTTATTTTGATGTATATGCTTTGCTAGATCCAGAAGCGAGTCTATCTTTTGTGGCTCCTTATATTTCTATGAATTTTGATATTCTTCCTGAGCTACTTCTTGAGCCCTTCAGTGTTTCTACACCTGTCGGTGAGTCTATTATAGCTGAGAGAGTTTATCGTGATTGTGTCATTTCTGTCAATCACAAGAGCACCGTGGCTGACTTAGTTGAGTTAGACATGGTAGATTTTGATGTTATTCTAGGTATGGACTAGATTCATGCCTGCTATGCCTTAGTTGATTGTAGAACTCGAGTAGTCAAGTTCTAGTTTCCTAATGAGCCAGTTATAGAGTGGAGGAGTAGTTCAGTAGTGCCTAAGGGTCATTTTATTTCGTACCTTAAAGTGAGAAAGTTAGTTTCCAAGGGGTGTACCTATCACTTAGTCTGAGTTAACGACTTTAGTGTTGAGACACCACCTATTTAGTTAGTTCCAGTAGTGAGTGAGTTTCCAGAGGTCTTTCCAGATAATCTTCTCAGAGTCCCTCCTGAGAGAGAAATAGACTTTGGTATAGATATTCTTCCCGATACTCGTCCTATCTCTATTCCTCCATATAGAATGGCTCCAACTCAGTTGAAAGAGTTAAAATGGCAGTTGAAAGATCTTCTTGAGAAAGGTTTCATTCGACCAAGTGTCTCACCTTGGGGCGCTCCGGTCTTATTTGTGAGGAAGAAAGATGGTTCTCTTAGAATGTGTATAGATTACTGTCAGTTGAATAAGGTTACTATCAAGAATAAGTATCCACTTTCGAGAATTGATTATCTTTTCGATTAAATTCAGGGTGCCACTTGTTTTTCTAAGATAAACCTCAGATTAGGCTTTCATTAGTTGAGAGTAAGAGAAAGTGACATTTCTAAGACAACATTCAGAACCCGTTATGGTTATTATGAGTTTCTAGTCATGTCTTTTGGTTCGACTAATGCTCCTGCAACGTTCATGGACCTTATGAACATAACGTTTAAGACCTATCTAGATATGCTTGTTATTGTTTTTATCGATGACATTCTAATTTATTTGAGGAATAAGGAAGATCATGCCAGTCATCTCAGAGTAGTTCTTCAAACTCTCAAGGATAGAGAGTTGTATGCTAAAATTCTCTAAGTGTGAATTTTGGCTTGAGTCTGTGGCATTTTTGGGCCACATTGTTTTCGGTGATGGAATTCGAGTTGACACTTAAAAGATAAGGGAAGTGCAGAACTGGCCTAGACCCATATCTCCAATCGATATTAGGAGTTTCTTGGGGTTGGATGGATATTATAGAAGGTTCGTCAAGGGGTTCTCATCTATTTCATCCCCTTTGACCAAGTTGACTCATAAAACAATTAAGTTTCAATGGTCTACAGCTTGTGAGAAAAGCTTTCAGAAATTGAAAACTAGGTTGACTATTGCTCCAGTGTTGACCTTATCAGAAGGTACACAAGGCATTGTTGTATATTGTGATTCGTCCAGATTTGGACTTGGTTGTGTATTGATTCAGAATGGCAAGTTTATAGCTTATACCTCCAGACAACTTAAGATTCATGAGAAGAATTACCCAACCTATGATTTAGAGTTGGTTGTTGTAGTGTTCGCATTGAAGATATGGCGTCACTATCTTTATGGTGTTCATGTGGATGTGTTCACCGATCACAAGAGTCTTCAGTATGTATTCAGTCAAAAAGAGCTTAATCTCAGATAAATGAGGTGGTTGGAGTTACTCAAGGATTATGACATGAGTATTCACTATCATCCATGTAAGGCTAATGTTGTTGTTGATGCTTTGAGTAGGTTGTCTATGGGTAATACGTCCCATGTTGAGGAAGGAAAGAAAGAGTTAGCAAAAGATGTGCACATACTTGCACGATTGGGAGTCCGATTAATGGATTCTAATAAAGGTGGAGTAGTGGTGATGAATGAGGCTGAATCATCATTAATGTCAGAAGTGAAAGAGAAACAAGACCAAGACCCTGTCTACTTGAATTGCAGGTAAATGTTCATAAGCAAAAAGTGATGACTTTTGAACAAGGGGGAGATGGTGTATTGAGGTATCAAAGTAGATTGTGTGTACCAAGGGTGGATGAGCTCCTAGAGAGGATCATGGAGGAAGCTCATAGCTCCAGATATTCTATCCATCAGGGTTCAACAAAGATGTATCGTGACTTGAGAGAAGTCTATTGGTGGAATAGTATGAAGAAAAGTATTGCAGAGTTCGTTACTAAATGCCCGAATTGTCAACAAGTCAAGGTAGAGCACCAGAGGCCTGGTGGTATGGCTCAGAACATAGAACTTCCAGAATGGAAGTGGGAGATTGATTAATAACGTTTCAAAGACATTTCTTCCAATTCTAAGTGTCAACGATCGTAACTCAATATAAAATCCAACTAAGTGAGTTGGGTCGAATCCCACAGGGAGCGGTATGTGTTTAGAATTTAATTAAGAAGTATGAATGCGGTCTAATCAACCATAGGAACAAACATTATCGGAAAAAGACATATCAAATTAAAGGGGTGACAAGAATGTCAGATAGGGGGATTTGGTTGTAATTATCAACTACAAACAGTCACAAACGATTTGAGATAACAATAGGGAGATAAGTTCTCGGGATGTGATCGATTATAGGAAAATATAGACATATGGGTAATTGCAACTACTAGTAAATAACTAAATATCAGTGAGTAGGCTAGACTATAAGGGGGATAGTTTTCTCTCAAACAACTACCCTGAATCATGTGATTTCTTTCAAACATCAACAAGCACAACAACGAAGACCAACCCACACCTTAATTTATTCACTCTCTCGAGCTAAATGTGTGAGATTGAGTTTAGGATTCAGTCTCTCGAGCTAAATCCAGATCAAACCAATACCCACAAACATCAATCAATAATCTTAGTTCTAAAACTCTCTCTCTTGAGCAAGCCAAGAAATCAAATGTAGAACTGCATCTGAAACTACAATTCTTAAATTAAACCACGATTAATGATTAAACTCACTTTTAAACAACATGTAAGCTAGTAATTAGCAATACCCATAAACTAATTCAGCCCATAATCACATGATCACACCCCAAGAATTGAGGTTTTAGCTGAACATCATAAAAAGATAAAAACCGTTACCAAATCGATTAGCCATCAACTGGGTAAGAGGAATTCAAGCTTTACAATGCTCCAATTCGAAGAAAATTCGAAACCCACTTGCAAAATCTCCAAAAATTTAGTCTCAAAACCTTCAAGTCTACTTAGAAACTCTAGAGAAAACTGTTCTAGACTAAAATGGATTGAAAATTCAATACTAAATTAATGTTCATAATGTAATTTATAGTCGCCGAAAATAAGCCACGAAGGGCTCTTCGGCGAAGTAAGTCGGGCACATCGAACCACTTGGTGAGCCGCCCTTTGATCTCTTCTATCTCTTTTTCGCTTTGACATTCAGCATCCTCAAGGTCTATAAATTTGGGCGATCTATTTTGGCTTCGCGGAACTACTCGGCGATTCACCGACTGCTCGTTTTCGTCGCTGACTTGGTTCTTTCCTTCAGGACTTGGAACACTGGAACTTTAGGCGGTCAGATAGCCACTCAGCGATTAGCCAAATGCCATTTGGCGATCACCCCACTTGCCTTTCTTCATTTCTTCAGTTTGTTTTGTTCCTTTTTGCATGTTAGTGTCCTTGCTTTGTTCCTTAATCCATGTACCTGAAAATCAAGGATTTATCATCAGTTTATGGCATAAATTAAGCATTTGAGGACTCTAAACCTATAAAAGCAAAGCCCTAAATGAGTCAAAATCCAGAACTCATCGACACCCCCAACTTAACTTTTGCTTGTCCTTAAGTAAAACTCAAGTTCAGCAGTTCAAAAAGGATGTCTCAAACAATGTTGCATAAGACTCAACATGGATGCACGCAGCAAGACTCAACTTACTCATACAATGATCAATTGTGCACTCAAAGATTCAAATTGTGACCCACCCTTATCAAAGATGCTCAAGTTCACAATATTTACTTCAAATGCAAGTTCAAGCTCAACAAAGGTGCTTAAATGCCCTCAAAACAAAGATGATTCCATATTCACACAGAATTTCTCAACGATTTATAGTTTCGGAATCACATACGACTCTCACACTCACAAAGATGAACACATGCATGATTTCACCTATATCTTTGCCCTTATTTTCCAATCAACACTCGTTTCAGCTCACTCAAGATCACAAAGGTCTTTTCAAGGCTTGTAACGAGACTGAGTGTAAAGGTATGGTCATTTAGGCTCAATGGCTGCCACCCTCATGAAGAGTGGCCTGAACATCACATTCCTCTTTTTCTTTAACATTTCAAACATGCTCATAATGCACCCCATTATTCAACTTCTTATGAATTACTGGACACCCCATTTCTTTTGCAATTTTTATCACTTATTTCAGCACTTTTTCATTCTTTTTTCTTTGCTTTTTTTTTTTTTTTTTTTTTTACATGGTGAGGTTCCATCTTTTTCAAAACCATTCTCAAAGGGGGATTTCTCACATTTCTTAATTTTTCCTTCTCCTTTCACCACACCCCCAACTTAGGATTTTGGCCTAAGTTAGCTATTCAAACACACCACATTTCATGAGAGTTATAAGTGAATGGATAAAGAGCGGTCACAATTGTTCAAGTTTCCTCCAAAAAAAAGGATAAGGCTCAAGGGTGTTCAAGCAAGGTTCACACATCTCACAAGGTTGATCACAAAAGAGGTATATTGTCAAATTGTTTCACTCTTTTAAATTTGTTGCCTAGGATCATTTCAAGAGCTTACATCACTTAGTCAACCGGACCAACAGGGCAAATTCTAGGTGTCATCACACACAATGTTCAAGGTAAGCTCATAACACAAGGCATTGGCACCAATATCAAACGAGACTCATTCGAGCTAGTGTGCAATTTTCATCACAAGAGACTTCATTCGATAACTAGCTAGTCACAACGAGATGCAAAAAGTTAACACATTGTCTATGCAACTTCATTTGGCCTCATCATAGCCGCGAATTCATTTTGTTCAATTAAAAGCACTATTTAAGTCATCGATATTGATCATAACCGATACTCAAATTTTCATAAGAACAACCACAATTACACACAAAAGAGGTGCCACAAAATTTTCAAAATAGGTTAAAAACCATTTCCATTCAAAACAAGGAGCCACAAGCTCAACCATCCACAAAATTAGAATGAAAACACATATATAGATCAAAATACCCAATATTCACAAATAAAATAGAATCACAAAAGGTAGGTACGGAAATCACTCACCCCACTCACAAAAGAAAAACAGTTGTCCTCAAATGCAACTAAAAGCAAAGAAATCACAAAAACAATAGAGAGGGAGGTAAAACGATGATCATGTCTCCACAGTCTCTCCATCTGTCGGGGCATCAATTCCCGGAGTCACAGTCTGATCTTGGGCATCAGTGCCCGGGGTAACAACAATAATGTCTCCACTAGAGCCTGCCATGGAAGTGTCTACCAATGATGTCTGAATGACTGACTGTACAATCGTCTCCTCTAAATTCGACAAGTCTCCATAAATGATCGCCTCCTGAACATCGAGTTGCTCCTCATCTGTCTCCTCCTCTAACTCAACAGCAGCCACATCCTTCATAGTCTCATCTTCAGTGGTAGCCGAAGGCATAGCAGAACTGGTAGGGACATTTGCACCCGGAACCTCAGGAGCATCTGCTGACTCAAATAGTGAAGTAAACTATGTGGACTTCAGATGGTCCACATCCTTCCTCAACTTAGAAACCCCAACTTTCAAAGCCGTAACCTCAATAGTATTCCTCTATCGATCCTCACAAGTCTCTACTTTCATCGTGAGAGTATCAATAGCTGTCCGGAAGGGTGTCAAAATAGTAGATATCGCTCGCTCAATCATCCAAGGCACCTCGGCCTCTAGCCGTAAAGCCCGCACATCTGCAGAATGGGCTAGGTTCCTCTTCTTGAAGAGCATGACCTGAGTGATCGGAGTCCTCGAGGCAGTGGCACCTGAAGCAGTAGAAGAACCTGGGTCCTGGGTAGGAGTGGAAATGGATGTACCTGAAGGCCGAAGTAGTCAAAGATACCTCTGCAAGTAATAATTCAATGTCTACCTCCGGGGATGTATACACTGGAGCTTCTCTCCTCCTATCCACCTCATCCAATGTGTACTCGCCCTCTACGCACCGGATGCCTGTGAAGGATATGGGTGTAACCTCAATGTCCCTCTTCTCGACAAGATAAACTCTAGCCCTTCGACATAACTCCGTAATAAGCACTGGGAAAGTAAGGGATGTCCGAAGTTGTTTGGCCGTCATGACCATCTCCTGCTCAATGATTAGTCCCAAGTTGACGCTCTTTCGGGTTATGATTACTCTGAGATAGGCCACCTTTGGGAGGTGGAGGATGGACTCATTCTGTGAGGGCATGATGGAGCTGTTGATGAACCCAAACAAGTACCAGGTTGCTATATTCAAGTCCTTCTTCTCAATCGGAACTCCAGCCTCGATACAGCTCAGGGTGGTATCAGAAATAAGGGGAGCTATCCATCCCTTTAGGTCATCTAGAGTCGTCACAGTGATAGCCAAACTCAGGTAGTCAAAATCTGACCCTCTATCCAATACATCATTGATATAATCGCTGATGCATCTCACTGCTTTCCTCGAACCACCACAGACTCTATCAGTCTGAAGGTACTGGCCATTTTCTTTCCCTTTGGTACCAGGTCACTGTACGCCGTGTGAAATTCCCGGACCCATGTAGGATTATAAGGGCCACAAAGCTTGGTAAACTGCTCAAACCTATGGAACCGGAGAGTGTCCCACACATTCAGGTACCTATCCACTACACCATCTGTGGACAATCTCTTCTCTTCCAGAATGGTCCTCAGTCCCTCGACCTTTTGCCTGTTGAGTAACCGGGGAAGAGGACCCTGAACTGGTGGTGCTGGAACCACCGTTTGTGCCGGCGCTAGCACTATATCAACAACATGATGGGTAGACTTCAGGGTCCTAGACGGACCTTGACGAGCTCTGGCACGAATCTCAGCTCGTCGGGTTTGAAGTGGTTGGTCATCCTTAGGCTCAGAGAACGAGGCCTAAGAATTAACAGAATCCCCATCACTCCAGAGTTATGCTCCGGTCTCTCAGCTACGGGCACTTTGCCCTTTCTCTTGCCTCCCTTCGGAGGTGCTTTCTTGCGTTTTTGGAGGAAGCAACATTGCCCTTTCCCTTGCGTCCCTTCGGAGGTGTTTTCTTGCATTTTTGGAGGAAGCAACATCTCCCTCATTGATTACGATGCCCCGTGCTTGTTTGCGGGGCAACATTCCACTTTCGTCCTAATTGGTCCTAGCCATATCTGCAAAACACATCAAAAAGAGTTAGAAAAATTACAGAATTTAAGTTGCAGATAAACTCGCCGAACCGATCGGTGAGTCGCCAAGTCACTTTGGTGACCCAAATCGAGTTTGTCGAAAGAACTGGCATGAAAAATTTCCAAAAAACGGTAGGTCGCGATGTGCAGGGCCCTTCGGCGAATCGCCGACATCACTCGGCGAACTCAGACTAATCCGCCAAAATTAACAGAGTGTTTTAGGGGGGTTAGGGGCGTACAAAGGGCGACCAAAGAAAACATTCGGTGAGTCGCCGAGAGTGAACTCGGCAAGCTCAGGGTTCCCGCCGAAAGTTACAGACTCTAACTTAGCCAAATCACGAAATTAAAGGCGATTAAGGGGGATGTTGACGAACCGCCGAACGGTTTGGCGAGGTCGATCCAGCTCGCCAAAGTGCCCAACGTGCCAAATTTCAACCCCAAATTCCAAAATCAAGCCCGCAGCCCCCAAAAACGAAATCAAACAAACACATTATGCAATTAGAACCATACCCAAACGATCTATGCTACCGGGGTATTTAGACTTCCCCTGATTTGGCTAAAATTGGCCATTTGATGACTTTTGCCCTTACGAATGACGTCAACTACGCTATCATTTGGTAAATTACGTCATTTGGCTCAATTTGGGGTTACTCAGTCTTCACTTAACTAGACCCAACATAAAATAACCGCAACTCAACAAATTAAAGTTAATTTTAACGCACAAAACTTGGGGAATCATCATTTTAAGAAAATAGGCACAATTTTGAAACTAAAACATGCAAACCAACGCATCGAATATAATTCCAACACATGCCCAACACACAACAGCAAAATTTTACCAAATGCATTCGAGTTCAACCACTAATCAAGAGTTCAGGGTTCGAAAAACCAACGTTTAAGCCGAATGAAAAATTTTAAATGCTAGGCGGCAATGTAATCCAAATCTGAGATTGAGATCAAGAACAAAAAGTGATAACAATAGGAAAATATGAAAAATCTAGAGTGTGGGTGAGAGAGTACGGGGTTTGAAATGAGGGAATATGAAAGATTTTGAATTTTTAAATCGTTTGACATTTTAAAACCTTTCCGTTCATATCCCTTTCGGTGGTGTTAGTCGACCACACCGAACGACTCGGCGCATCGCTGAGTGGTGACTTACCTCGCCAAGTTTACAGGACCTCCATTTGATTTGGGGGGTCCAAATGGTGGACAAACTTAGGCTCGCCACCTGTTCAGCGAGTCGTCGATTCATCCATTGGCCCACCGAGTTTTACAGGCTCATACCTCTGATTTTTGTGGGTCCAACGACGGTCCAAATTGGGCTCGCCGACCTCTTCGGTGTGTCACCGGCTGGACTCTTGGCTCGCTAACCTGCACATTCTCAAACACACTTCACTTTTCAACCTGCATAATCAATACCCGTTATTCAAAAGTGAATTAGTTAACGTCGTGGCACGACCTAAATATCCATTCAAGCTTCATTCTTGGGGTTTGCCATAGTATCACTAGGCAACACCCCTTGTTGTCTTGGGTTTAGATGAGACAAAATTTGACCCATTTGGGTCTCCAGCTGCTTGATAGAGACGGAATGAGAGGTCACCGTCTGGTTGAGAGTCGATATATCCTCATTCATTTCCTTCAACACTTTATCGAACCCTTCAACCTTGTTAAGAATGCGTGAGAGCATGTCTTTCGTACGGCTACCCTCAGAATCTTTGGGCTTTTGATGCTCATGGAGAGGCACATACCTATCCTTCTACCCTTATCTTTCCTTTTAAAAGGCGTTACGATCACGCCGCTCTCTGTCACGATTTCTCTAGTCCTCATCTCTATTCCAACCTTGATTACCACCTGGCCTTGGGTAGTTTGCACGATAACCTCCTCGTTGGTTGGCTAACTTCCTCATTGAACAATGCTTCAAATTTGGCCTCCTCGGGGCTTACACCACCAACATCGACAACATTAACACTCTTTGTACTAGCACCCATGACATTTTTGGCCAAGATGTCCAATTGGGTCATCATCTTTGCCATGTTTTGGTGTCTCTCTTGATCTTTTTCGATCTGCTCCTTTGTCAGTCTATAGGTAAGAGAAGAGACTTGGTCTTCATGGGTGTACCATGCCCAGTTAATCTTGGTCATGCTATTAAGGAGTTGGGCGGCTATTGCATAGGGCTGTTGCATTAAACCTCCCAGAGAAAGTTGATCAGCCACTCCTTTGTTCACCAAATCGAGGCTCCTGTAGAAGTATTGCAACAGTACATTATCGGGTAATCCATGAGTTGGGCATTGCAGCACCATCTTTTTAAACCTCAGCCAAGTCTCATGGATTGTCTCACCATCCAAATGCTTGAAGCTTTGGATGTTGTCCCGAAGAGTCATCATCTTCGAAGGGGGAAATAATAGCACTTGGAATGCAGTAAGAAGTTCATCCCATGAAGTGATAGAATATCTTGGCAATTCAGCCAACCACTTGCTTGCCTCGCCCATAAGAGAAAATGGGAACAACCTCAGCTGGACCGATTCTTGAGATATGTTCTTAAAGGAGAACGGTCCATAGACATCAACAAAAATTTTGATATGCTCATGGGGATCCTCATGAGCCAAACCACCAAACAAACCATTTAGTTGCAGGAGCTGCAACATGGTGCTCGTGATGTGAAACACAACATTTCCTTCAGCCAGAGGTAAACAAATGGCACCAACACCACCTATTTGATTTGGGTAGTTGCCATTTGGGTCATTGACATCATTGAGATTCCCAATGTCATCTTGGTGGCCCACTTGGCTGCCATTACTCCCGTTAACGCTCATTTCCTCTTCTGTTTTAACACAAGCAATACAAAACCAAAACTAAAAGTAAGTAGATTCAACTATGACTAAAAAGAACACAATTCAACTTCACCAAAAGAATTTCAAACAACACCAAAAGAATTTCAAACAACACCACTCCCCCGACAGCGATGCCATTTTGATTAATAACGTTTCAAAGACACTTTTTCCAATTCTAAGTGTCAACGATTGTAAATCAGTATAAAACCCAACTAAATGAGTTGGGGTCGAATCCTATAGGGAGCGATACATGTTTAGAATTCAATTAAGAAGTATGAATGCGGTCTAATCAGCCATAGGAATAAACATTATCGCACTACAAGAAAATGTATTTATAGCTACGAAATCTAAGCTATGAATTTGAAAATCATAGCTATTACTTAGTAATAGCCACAAATATTCCCAATTTGTGGCTATCAAAAAATTTGTCAAATTTCATAGCCATGACAAATAAATTGATAAAGCTAAATCCTTGCTTTTGCTATAATTGCTAAAAATCGTGGCAATAATGACCTAAATAGCTATAATTTTACTGTTACAACAAAGTTCTATAGCTAATTATACGTTATTGTCACTCGATAAAAGTCATTGTAGCAATAGTAACTCTTTAGCCACAATAAGTTATTTGACACAAAATATTGTAGCTATATAAATACTTTTACTTCAAGTTATAAACTATTGTAGCTATAGTTAAATGAAATAGCCATAGAGTTTTCTCTATAATATAATATCGTAGCAATTCAATATTATTTGCCGTAAATTCATAGTAATAATAACTTTTAGCCACAATAAATTATTTGAAGAAACATTTGTAGCTAAATAAATAAGTTTGCTTTAAGTTATAAAAAAATTATGGCAATAACTATAAGATATAGCCATAAGTTTTTTGCCGGAATGAAATTTTATGACACTGTGATTTTTCGCCATAAATATAAATTTTCCATACTAATAATAACTTTTTAGCCACTATAAATTATTGGAAGAAAAACTCGTAGCTAAATAAATATTTTTCAAGTTCAAAAATTTGTGGCATACTAAAAGATAGTCATAAATTATTTACGATGATAAAATTTTATAGTTAATGATTAAGTTTTTTCATGATCGTGTTGAAACTAGTTGGAGCAATAGTAAAATTTTACTCATAAAAATAAATTTAAAATAAAAA
>NC_064282.1:48721351-48867548 GCF_019186545.1 Solanum stenotomum
AATCATTCTCGCAAGCATGTATCTTTTCATACCGAAGACCTAAATTTTGAATCATTTTTTTTGCTCCATAGAATGACTCTGGTAAAGTTTCACCAGAAGGAAGTGCTCGTTTGATCAATTTCAATATGCTATCGGTTGCTTTATCACTCAAACCATGAAGGCATTTGATTTGGAACAATTCCACAATCAGTGATAACTTAGAGAATGTATCACAACCTGGATAAAGTTGTTGTGAAGCATCTTCCAATAATTTGAAAAATTTGGAAGTAGGTTCTGAAGCATCACCTTGTTGAAACTTTACTCCACTAGAATCATCCATTATTTTGGGACCAGCAGCATCATAAATCATTTCAAACATATCGTTATCTCGCTCTTTTCGTTTCTTTTGAGATGGTTCGCCTTGCTCTTTTCCTTCTGCATCCTGATTAATGATTTTCTTTTTTGGTGCAAATTCTCCATATTGAAGCCAACGTGTGTATCCTTTGACTATCCCAAAAAGTATTAAATGTTCCTTCACTTCATCTCTAGACTCGTTGGAAACATTATTGCATTGTGTACAAGGACAAGGAATTTCACCTTCTACTTCAAAGTTTTGAAAGGCAAATTCAAGAAAATTATCAACTCCTTTTAAATAAACATCGCTCGATGTGTCAGTACAACGCATCCAAGTCTTATCCATTTTCAAATTTCCTACAAAGAAACAAACAGATAAAGATAGTGTTAGCATAAAAATCTCCCGGAACAGAAAAAAACAATAGAATGAAGAGAGGCAGAAGGTGAGAATATATTATTAAGTGTTTGTTGAGTTCATCGTCCATTTTTTAGGAGGTAGAGAGGTTGTTTTCAATAAATCGACTCTTGAAATAGCTAAATCACATTCATACTATTATCCACTTAATGTCAAAGTTGGTAGGAGAAAGCTTTTGTTGACAAGTTTAAGTGTATGATTGTGACATTAAGTACACTTGGAAATGAGCCTTTTCTTCAAAAATACAATGGAACTTATCTACATTCCACTTTTCCAGCTCTGTGAAATGTTCAAGAGCCATCAACCATGTTGGATTAGGGCTAGAGGTGAAAGTAGTTGTTTCTTTAAACACATACATTTACTACTCCCCTGACTCAAATCCTGTCCCTTCAGCTAGCTTTCCCGACATAAAAATCATAGTCGGAGAAGTAGAATGGCCAACAGATGGAACCAAGCACGCGAATATTGAAAATGCAAAGAGATTTAAAAGGCTTATTTCCTAGTGCTACACTTTTGTATTTTGATTTGGCATCTTAATTATAAAAAGTAAATAACAAAAGCTGACTGTTCAGTTCATAAAATGAGCTTGAGCATCAGATCCTAGCAAAGACCAAACTTTGTAATTTTCTCATAATTCTACATGAACTACTGTAACAAGTTGTTTGTAAATTACATAGTAGGTCAAACAACCCTTAATATGTAAACCTTTTATGCATCAGAAAATGTAATTCTTCAATACTTGAGAGTTGGCCAACTACATCTAGTATTGCATAAAAGAGAGTGCCTATTTCCGACAATCCTTTGACTCTGACATTCTACAGTTTTCAATACCTATCCTACTGTTTCCTGGCAACCAGTTCATATTATAAAACAATACAGAGATTTGTAAATGGAAAAAATTATTCAGAGCAAAATAACCTCGCATCTGATAACTTAATATCATTTTCATATTGTCACGCCCCAAGCTACCCACGAGACGCGGACACGGGACCTAGGACCACAAGTGATCCCAAGCTAACCCTGCTGGCATGATCATGAGTATACTAAAGATAATAAACTGATGCGGAAGCTAAATCATAAAGTAAGTCTGAAATGATGGGGAATACCCATATACTATAACTGAATATATCAAATCTGAGAGTTTAATACAAAAGAAATATCAAACTCAAAATACTAAGCTGAATCTATCTATGTCTGAAATAAGCCTCTAAACTGACTAGAAATGTTGGGACATGCCCCAACTAGATCTAGCAAAACTGAAACTAAAGACTAAAAGCGATAAAGATAAACATGTCACTAGTCCTCGAAGAATGAGGACTCACCACTGATGCTGCTGAACTGAAGATCGAGAACCGATCTAAGCGTGATCTGGATACTGAGAACCTGAACCTACATCACGAGAAGATGTAGCGCACGTATGCGTCAGTACTTGAAAGATACTGAGCATGCAGGATAGAGTAAAGCTGAAATAACATATAACTGAACAAAGCAATAAAGCAATGAAATAATCTGAACATGATATAGATACTGAAAATACTGAATACTGAGCTAACTGATGCAATGACCAAATTTATAACATGCTGAGACTGAATACTGACTGTACTGAAATATGGTCAATGCAATAGAGTCTGACTGAACTGTGGGAGCTACTAATAACCGACATAAAACCACATGAGCTAAATGTGGAGTCCGATGTATACGCCCCATCGAGAGGACCCAATATACCCTGCCAGAGGTATAGAGGCATGCTGGCGTGATCACTAAACTGATGTTGCCCACAGAGGGGACTTACACCTACGTGGCTCGTAGTTCTGGGACTATATGGGTACGCTGAAACCCTAGTCCAACTCGGTATTATGCTACTCCCAATGAATTAAGTGGTTAACTGGTTATGACTGAATTTCTGTAAATACTGGATAGCTCGAAACTGAACATGCAAACTGAGAATGCAACAATTAATCTGATAATGATGCATTCATAAACTGAGGCATGTAAAACTGAATACTGAAATATCTGACCTAGCATGTGTAATTCAAGAACTAAAGAAATACATAGCTAGGGTTCTGAAATTCATGCGATAAACTGAGCAATAACATGATAATCTGATTTGGAACATTTAAATAACTAATTCATGATGATCTGCTGTAATTCTAGAAACCCTAGGTCTGTTCATAATCATGGAATCAAGAATCTGACTGAATTCTAGGGACCTAATGGGCGAAAGGAACCAACTAGTGAAATTCCACATACCTGGTGGCGAATTCCACGGAGAAATCTTTCGATTTCGGGGCTGGAATTGAAGGAACCTTGCTGCGTTCTTGAACTAGGGTTCTTGACCTTTTTCTCCTCTCTTGCTTCTAATTTTCTAAGTTTTGATTAATGATTTTGACTAAGGTAAGTTCTAATTATGTTTCTAGGCTTAAACTAATTAAAACCTCATGATTTAGGGTCTAAACGACGTATCTTAGGGGTTAAACGAAATAGGAAAAGACCAAAAGACCCCTGAATTAACTGCTGTCGGAGTGATCAACGGAATGGACTGACGGTCCGTCAATCAATCGACGGTCTATCGATTGGGTCCGTAGGTCGAGTCTGCCCAATAGGGATTCACTAAAATGGGCATAACTTTTTACTCGGAGGTCGAAATTTAGTAAACTCAGTGGCGTTGGAAAGATAATTCAATTATATGCTAACTTGATCTACGGTCAGACCTACGGACTGTGGATCGAATGACGGTCCGTGCTGGTCGACCGTTGTTTGTGTTAAAGGCTGGTAAAGGAAGTCTCGATCCACGGACATAGACCACGGACCGTGGTCTGATCTACGGACCGTGAGTCGGTCCGTGAGTTGGGACTTAGCCAATTTTCTGAGCTGGTTTGGGGAGGGGTTGCAGTGGTGAACCACGGACCACCAGCACGGGCCGTGGTTTGACCTACGGTTCGTGGATGGTGACGGTAAGTTGCACCTGCAACTTCTCAAAATCTGCATTCTTGTCTGTTTCGAATACGGGTGTTACATTATCTCCCCTTTGGGACCATTCGTCCTCAAATGAAGACTAATCTAGCTGAAATGTATGGAGAGGGTGGCAATCCCTACCACTAGACACTAAGAACTGAATTTCTGACTGAAGTGAGTTCCAAGAACATGCAAATACACTGAAAATGCAAGTACAAACTGAAGGAACATGATTCTAAAACTGAATTTACGCATGAATGACTGAAAAACTGAAGAGGAACTATTACCTCAAGCTGGAATGGAATCGGAAGGAAAGAGGTGAGGATACTTGGACTTCATGGCTGCTTCTGCTTCCCAAGTAGCTCCCTCTACTGACTGACTCCTCCACAAAACCTTGACTGAAGCGACTTCTTTATTTCTCAACCTTCTAACCTGATGATCGAGAATCTCAACTGCTACATCCTCATAAGAAAGGCTATCTCTTACAGCCACACTCTCTAATGACACTGGATGTACTGCTGCTAAGTCTACTGACAATTCTAACTCATAAGCCACTTTACCAATCCTTTTCAAGATCCGGTAAGGGCCTACATATCTGGGACTGAGCTTTTCTTTCTTGCCAAATCTCATCACCCCCTTCATGGGTAACATTTCAGGAAAACCCAATCATCAACTTAGAACTCTAGTTCCCTTCTTCTCACATCTGCATAAGACTTCTGGCGACTCTGGGCAGTCTTAAGTCTATCTCTAATGAGTTGCACTTTCTCCATGGCATCAAGGACTGAATCTGGTCCTATCAAGACTGCTTCACCTACTTCAAACCAACCAACTGGAGATCTACATCTACGCCCATACAATGCCTCATAAGGGGCCTTTTGAATGCTGGAATGGTAACTATTGTTGTAGGCGAACTCAATAAGAGGAAGGTGATCATCCCAACTACCCCTGAAGTCGATCACACAAGCTCTCAACATTTCTTCTAAGGTATGAATGGTACGCTCTGCCTGACCATCCGTCTGTGGATGAAATGTTGTGCTAAGATTAACCTGGGTACTAAGACCTTTCTGGAATGACTTCCGAAAATGAGAGGTAAACTGAGGACCCCTATCTGAGATGATAGACAAATGAACCCCATGCAACCTCACAATCTCATTAATGTAAAGCTTGGCGTAATCCTCCGCCGAATCTGTAGTCTTGACCGCCAAAAAGCGCGAAGACTTAGTAACCCTATCAACAATCACCCAAATGGAGTCATGTTGCCTGCGAGTACGAGGTAAACCTGTGATGAATTCCATGTTGATCACTTCCCACTTCCAAGTAGGAATGTCAATCTCTTGAGTCTTACCTCCTGGTTTCTGATGTTCTACCTTGACTTGCTGGCAATTGGGGCACTTAGCCACAAAGTCTGCTATATCTTTTTTCATACCATTCCACCAGTAGACTTCCCGCAGATCACGGTACATCTTAGTGGCGCCTGGATGAATAGAATATCTGGAATTGTGGGTTTCTGTGAGAATATGCTGTCTCAATTCACCCACATCAGGAACACACAATCTACCTTGATAGCGAAGTGCACCATCTCCCCCTTGGGAGAAAACCTCCACTCTCTGATTGTGGACTGCACCCTTAAGTTCAAGCAAGATTGGATCACTATCTTGCTTTTCCTTAACCTCTACTACCAAAGAAGATTCTGCCCCATTCTGAACCGTTACACCACCATCTGATATGCTCATAAGACGAACTCCTAGGCGAGCAAGTCTGTGAACATCCTTTGCTAGCTCTCTCCTTTCTTCCTCAACATGTGCTACACTACCCATGGATAGTCTGCTAAGGGCATCTGCTACTACATTCGCCTTACCCGGATGGTAATGCACGCTCATATCATAATCTTTGAGGAACTCAAGCCACCTTCTCTGGCGAAGATTCAACTCTTTCTGGGTGAATACATACTGAAGGCTCTTATGGTCTGTGAACACATCTACATGAACACCATACAAGTAGTGTCTCCAAATCTTGAGTGCAAACACCACTGCTGCAAGCTCGAGGTCATGAGTTGGATAATTCTTCTCATGTACCTTAAGTTGTCTGGAAGCATAAGCTATAACCTTACCTCGCTGCATCAACACACAACCTAGGCCGACCCTGGATGCATCACAATAGATCACATAACCATCTGAACCCTCTGGTAGAGTCAAGACAGGAGCTGTAGTCAACCTAGTTTTCAGTTCTGCAAAGCTTTTCTCACAATCATCTGACCATTGGAACTTAACCTTTTTCTGAGTTAACTTAGTCAATGGAGAGGCTATGGATGAAAATCCTTCCACAAACCGTCTGTAATAGCCTGCTAGACCCAAGAAACTTTTGATATCTGTAGCAGAGGTAGGTTTGGGCCATTGTGTCACTGCATCTATCTTCTGGGAATCTACTCGAATTCCTTCATTCGACACAATATGCCCAAGGAAGGCAACTGATTGTAACCAAAACTCGCACTTGTTAAACTTTGCAAATAAATGGTGATCTTTGAGAGTTTTCAGAACAACTCTCAAATGATTTGCATGTTCTTCCTCATTCCTAGAGTAAATGAGGATATCATCAATAAAGAGATAACGAACAAGTCCAAGTACTGCTTGAACACTCTGTTCATCAAATCCATGAAAGCTGCAGGAGCATTGGTTAGTCCAAATGACATAACTACAAATTCGTAATGACCATACCGAGTTCTAAAGGCTGTCTTCGGAATGTCACTATCTATGACTCTAAGCTGATGATAACCTGATCTGAGGTCTATTTTTGAGAAATGACTAACACCCTGAAGTTGGTCAAACAAGTCATCAATCCTGGGGATGAGATACTTATTCTTGATTGTGACTTTGTTCAACTGCCTATAGTCAATACACATTCTGAGAGAACCATCTTTCTTCTTCACGAACAACACTGGTGCACCCCATGGCGAAATAATAGGTCTGATGAAACCCTAATCTAGAAGGTCTTTCAACTGCTCTTTCAATTCCTTAAGCTACGCTGGAGCCATTCTGTAAGGAGGGATAAAGATAGGCTGGGTATTTGGAAGGAGATCAATTCCAAAGTCTATTTCCCTTTCGGGAGGAACTCCATGAAGATCTTTTGGGAACACTTCTGGAAACTCATTAACCACTGGAACTGACTCAAGAGTTGGGGTTTCGGAACTAGAATCCTTAACCCTAACTAGATGATAGAGATAACCCTTAGAGATCATCTTTCTGGCCTTAAGGTAAGAAATGAATCGACCCATAGGCGCAAAGCTACTACCTTTCCATTCTAAGATTGGTTCGTCTGGAAACTGAAAACGAACAGTCCTAGTTCTACAATCAACTGAGGCATAACATGAATGTAACCAATCCATGCCTAGAATGACATCGAAGTCTACCATTTCTAACTTTACAAGATCTGCTGAGGTGACTTTCTGAGAGACTGTGAGAGGGCAATTTCTGTATACCCGTCTTGCTATAACTGGGTCACCGACTGGAGTAGAGACTGAAAAGGGTTCTGAAAGAGTTTCTGGGCTAACACTGAATTGGACTGCTATATAAGGAGTTACAAAAGACAAAGTATCCCCTGGATCTAACAATGCATAAGCATCAAGATCAAAGACTCATAACGTACCAGTGACTACATCAGGAGAATCTTCTTGATCTTGACGAACCTGAAGAGCATAAAGCCTGTTTTGGTACTGTTCGCCCCCAGTACCAGAAGAGTTACCCTGCTGAGTCGGGCGACCTGCTGGTGCTGCTGAAGTTGTAGACTGAGCTCTACCATTATTTCCTCCTTGACCTTGTCTTGAAGGACAATCCTTCAATCTAAGACTAGACTGGCCACACCCAAAGCATCCTTCTTTACCTGCAACACACTCGCCCGGATGGTTCCTACTATATTTCAGGCAAGTTGGGTAGGTTTTGGTGCCTGAAACACTATCTTGAGACTTAGAGCCTGACGCCCTACCTTTCTGATCATTACGGAACCTGAGGGATGGAACACTAGCTGA
Organism: Solanum stenotomum; assembly: GCF_019186545.1. Taxonomy (NCBI): domain Eukaryota; kingdom Viridiplantae; phylum Streptophyta; class Magnoliopsida; order Solanales; family Solanaceae; genus Solanum; species Solanum stenotomum. The sequence goes on from NC_064282.1 coordinate 48,729,076, forward strand.
TGAAGGGGCTGGAGTCGAAGACTTCTGCTGAAAATGCGAGCGATTTCCACCACCCGATTTCTGGTAGGAATACTCGTAGTTACCTGTTCTTGCTTTCTTAGTCTCCTTAGCCTGTTCCCTAAGCTTATCACCCTCAACCTGCTGAGCATGAGTCATGAGCCTAGAGATGTTTATGTCTCCCAACAACATAGCATTCCTGCACTCTGTTTTCACTAAGTCTGACACTCCATAGAGAAACTTATTCATCTGAGCCCTGGAATCAGCAACCATGTGAGGAGTATACCTGGAGAGTTGGTTAAACTTGAGCCCATACTCTTGGACGGTCATGTTACCCTGCCTCAAGTTCATAAATTCCTGGGCCCTTGCTTCTCTCAACTCTATGGGGAAAAACCTGTCTAGAAAGGTTTCTGTGAAACATTCCCAAGTAATAGGAGCGGTATCTGGACCCCTATTCTCCTTCCACTGAGTATACCAGATATGAGCCACATCCTTAAGTTGGTAAGATACTAACTCAACCCGATCATTCCCAGTGACCTGCATTACCTCAAAGATCTTCTTGATCTCATCCAAGAAATTATGGGGATCTTCACCAGTCTGCGATCCTAAGAACTCAGGCGGATTCATCCTAACAAAGTCACGGACCCTTGTTGCTGCTGATCCACCATTTGCATTCACAGGAGCTTGAACCCGCTGATTGTTCTGGTTAGCGACACTCTGAGCCAATATCAGAATGGCATTCCTGAATTCAACATTTGAGACTTCCTGATTCGAAACTGGAGGAACTGCATTTGCATTCCTAGCATTCGCATTCCTGACATAAGCTCTACGAGGAGGCATGATCACTAAAATGTAGAATGTCGAGTTAGAATGGAATTAGATCATACCTTACGCACGATAAGAGTAACAAGAAAATGAAGATTTTTCCTAAGACACTTTGTAGCCTCCCTCTCATTAGATGTGGTGCGCACTACACACCCATGAAAAGGACTCTACCTAGTGCGGCTTTTCAGACATCCTAGGACACTTAAACCTAATGCTGTGATACCAAGTTTGTCACGCCCCAAGTTACCCCAAAGACGCGGACACGGGACCTAGGACCACAAGTGATCCCAAGCTAACCCTGCTGGCATGATCATGAGTATACTAAAGATAATAAACTGATGCGGAAGCTAAATCATAAAGTAAGTCTGAAATTATGGGGAATACCCATATACTATAACTGAATATATCAAATCTGAGAGTTTAATACAAAAGAAATATCAAACTCAAAATACTAAGCTGAATCTATCTATGTCTGAAATAAGCCTCTAAACTGACTAGAAATGTTAGGACATGCCCCAACTAGATCTAGCAAAACTGAAACTAAAGACTAAAAGCGATAAAGATAAACATGTCACTAGTCCTCGAAGAATGAGGACTCACCACTGATGCTGCTGAACTGAAGATCGAGAACCGATCTAAGCGTGATCTGGATACTGAGAACCTGAACCTACATCACGAGAAGATGTAGCGCACGTATGCGTCAGTACTTGAAAGGTACTGAGCATGCAGGATAGAGTAAAGCTGAAATAACATATAACTGAACAAAGCAATAAAGCAATGAAATAATCTGAACATGATATAGATACTGAAAATACTGAATACTGAGCTAACTGATGCAATGACCAAATTTATAACATACTGAGACTGAATACTGACTGTACTGAATATGGTCAATGCAATAGAGTCTGACTGAACTGTGGGAGCTACTAATAACCGACATAAAACCACATGAGCTAAATGTGGAGTCCGACGTATACGCCCCATCGAGAGGACCCAATATACCCTACCAGAGGTATAGAGGCATGCTGGCGTGATCACTAAACTGATGTTGCCCACAGAGGGGACTTACACCTACGTGGCTCGTAGTTCTAGGACTATATGGGTATGCTGAAACCCTAGTCCAACTCGGTATTATGCTACTCCCAATGAATTAAGTGGTTAACCGGTTATGACTGAATTTCTGTAAATACTGGATAGCTCGAAACTGAACATGCAAACTGAGAATGCAACAATTAATCTGATAATGATGCATTTATAAACTGAGGCATGTATAACTGAATATATTATGACTGAGTTACTGAATAGCTTAAAATACTGACATATAAATACTCATACTTGAAAACTCCTTTTTAGAAAATAATACTCTGATCATTGATGACTTGGGAAGTCATACTGCATAAACATTGATGGTATATCTAGATACCATACTATTCATACATTGATGACCTACTCAATTGTCATACTAATCATGTATTAGAAGCTCTTTCTCAAAACTCATCTTAACTTTCTCAAAAACTCAAAATAGGGTTTATGCTGAAATATACTGATAATGTGGCATAAAACTGGAGCATGTATATCTGAATAACTGAAATATCTGACCTAGCATGTGTAATTCAAGAACTAATGAAATACATAGCTAGGGTTNTGCACCAGAAGGAGGTATCTTCATCTTCTTTAGAGAGATCTCATACCACAAGTTCTTTGCATAATTCGAACTTGTCTTTCGATATCACCCTGGTCAACATATCTATAGGATTTTCACTAATTCATTCTCCATTTGCTCACGAATCCAATGATATTTGACATCGATGTTTTTTGTCCTTGCATGATACATGGAGATCTTGCTCAAGTCTATTGCACTCTGACTGTCACAATGGATAACATACTCCAGATGTTGCAACCCAAGTTCTTGAAGAAATCACTTGAGCCATATCATCTCTTTGTCGACCTCAGTAGTCATAATATACTCAGCTTTATTTGTAGATAGTGCAACACACTTCTGCAACTTCGACTGCCATGATAGAGCTCCCCCTTTAAAAAGTAAACAAATATCCAGTAGTGGATTTTCTATTATCAAGGTTACCTACTATATCAACATCTGTATAGCCCTTCAAGATTGGATCTGATGCTCCAGAACACAAGCATTCATATGAGCTTCCTCTAAGATACTTGGGTATCCACTTCACAACTTCCTAATGCTCTTTCTCGGGATTGTCGAGAAATCTGCTGACAACACCAACTGCATGAGCAATATCAGGTCTAGTTCATACCATTGCATACATTAGACTTCCAACGATGTAACTTTGGCCATGTTCTATTTTTCCTCCCTAGCTGTAGGACATATCTTCTTGCTCAACTTCATATGACCAGTAAGAGGTGTGCTAACAGGCTTAACATTCTTCATATTGAAGCGCTCGAGTACGCGTTCAATGTACTTCTTCTGTGACAAATGAATCTTCATTTTATCTCTGAGACGAGTAATTCTCATGCCCAAAATTTTCTTGGCATGACCCAAGTCTTTCATAGAAAAAAACTTACACAACTCTTTCTTCAACTCATCAATCTTGGAAGTATTTCTGCTCACAATCAACATATCATTTACATACACCAAAAGGATGGTAAAATCATCGTCAGAATTATTTTTTACAAATACACAATGATCTGAAGAAGTCTTCTTATAGCCTTGCTCTCCCATAACTGATTCAAACTTCTTGTACCACTGTCTAGGAGCTTGTTTTAGGCCATAAAAACTCTTTCTGAGTTTGCACACAATTTTCTTTACCATTTACTTTGAATACCCCAGGTTGTTCCATATAAATCTCTTCTTCTAGGTCACCGTGAAGGAAACCCGTCTTCACATCCATATGCTCAATCTCTAAATTAAGACTAAAAGCCAAACCTAGAACTGTACGAATGGAGGACACTTTCACTATAGGAGAAAATATTTCGTCAAAGTAAATACCCTTCCTTTGACCAAATTCCTCAACAACCAATCTAGCTTTGTACCTGGCCTTTAAGTTGCGTTCTTCAAATTTAACTTCGAACATTCACTTGTTCTTTAAAGATCTCATGCCCTTCGGTAATTTTACCAACTCATAAGTATGGTTCTCATGCAGATACTTTATCTCATCTTGCATGGATTCAATCCATTGATCCTTATGCTCATCTTCCATGGCCTCTTCATAACATTCAGATTCTCTCCCATCAATGAGTAACACATAGTTATTAGGTAAATAACGAGAGTAAGGAACCTGTTGTCATGTGGACCTCCTAAGCGAAATATTTGATTCGTCCACAAGTTCATGAGCATGGGGATCATCAATAACAACATCATTATTATTATCAACATCAACGTGTTGATTCGATACATGATTATAGGAATCACCATGATCATTAAGCCCAACAACATCATGCACACTTGTGTGAGGAACTTCATCAAGATGAACTATGACATCAAAACTTGAAGATTTTAGCTTCTCCGCTTTGTCAATATCTTCAATGGTTTGATTCTCCATGAAAACAATATCACCGGTCATAGCTGCTCTTACGAGTCGTAGGTGGAAATCGTAGGTGGAGGGGTAAATGTTTTTCAAAGTCAAGTTCCAGTGTTATCGTTCACCAGAATGGTTCGTTAGTCAATATATGAGTCGTAGATATGTCTCGTAGATGAGTCACAGACTTAAAGATTTTTGAAGGTCTAAGCTGGGAAAGACGGATATTATGTACAGGCTATAGGAATACCAACGGGCCGTGCATGGGATCCGTTAAAAGAGGGTAAAATTTTAGGTACCATTATTTGACCTATGGATCACCAGGACGGTACTTAAGTGGACCTACGGACTGTAGGTCAAGTCGACAATTATTTTAAAAGGGGCTTTTGAATCTTTTCCTAATTATTTTAACCCAATACTATGTCGTTTTAGCCCTCATCCTAGACCCTGTTTAAACCTTTTAGGCCAAATATCTAACTACTCTAGATCGTTCTTCAAATTTCCCCAAATCCCTTCAAGTTCTTTCCCAATATTTCTCTCTCTAAAGCTTGAAGAAGAAGACTAGGGTTTCAAGGTCAAGTCTCTGAATTCACAATTAATTGTGAGCTTTTGGCATCAAGGTATGATAATATTCACCTATGGAGTCCTTTCCTCCATAGGGTTCCTAAATTCTCCAATGTTACAAGTTAGAATCTCCAATTAAAATCGGGGTTTTATTCAATCTCATGGGTTCTTTTCAATTATGATCGAATTGATTGTTTTATATTTTTTTATGCATGAATTGAGGTAATTACATATCTTTAAGTTGAATTCAATTGAACCCATGCATGATCCATGATTTCTAGAATTGTATGATGAAACTTTTGACACATGAAAGATGAATTTATGAAGATATGCATGTTCTTTATGAAAGTGATGAAAATGATTTAAGGTTGCTTTGAGAGTAAAGCATCAATGTTGTTGTTGTGGTTATTGTGAAAGGATTTCTTACATACTACTCATAACATAATTGTGAAATGATTTTCTCATATAAAGGATTCATAAGGTTGAAAGGTTTTCTCACCAAAGATGAATCAAGATTAAAGGAGCTATTCTAATGAAATCTAGCTTGGATTGACTTCTTAATGTGCCCTTCCATGGATGATAAGACAAGCGGCAATTACCCACGTCCCATAATTATAAGACAAGTTAAGATTAATGACTATTTCATGGGATTTATGCTTAGCACTGAGTAGACAAGTGATGATTAGTCATGTCCCATAACTATGTACCACCATAGGTTGTCTAGATAGACATTAGCTGGTGGATCCACCTAAGCTAGAAGTTCATGGTTCTTACCTTGGCAAGTAAGGACACATCTTTTCGGTGTGGGATAGACACTGGATTCCATGTTATAACTCACATGGTCTATGTCGGTTAAAGGTAAATCTCCCTCAATAATGAACTAAGGCTACTTTCTAAAATTATATATCTCAAATGGGTTTTTTAAAGATGTTTAGCTTGCATTGACCATGGTCATGACTTATGTTTTCTAACATGTTATTCTATGATTTAGCTTGGTCATCGCATGTCATGTAAAGTCCATTTTTAGCATGATTTCATAACTCTTATGCATTGCTATCATACTTGGTACATTCCATGTACTAACACATACTTCTGCCTACATTGTTTCACTAATGTAGGGTCCGATGCTCCTACCTCCTGTACTCGTGGCTAGTGGTCCCATATAGAGATTGAATATTGGTGAGTCCTTATGTTTTGAAGACCGAGATTCATTTATTGCTTTCATGTCTTTTTATTTTGGATATTGTATGTGATGTATGAGTTATGTTTCAATCACTCCTTTGATGTAATAGATGGCTTTGAGACTTATGTTAGACTTCTGCTACTTTTGTCAAACTCTTATATTTGAAAAACTACTTTTAAACTCTTTTGGTTTTCTATTATCTTGTATGATGTATGCTAAGTGACTTGTGTAGGACCTCTCGGGATCTTATACGCCATGTCACGTCTAGGGGTGTTCTTTGGGTCATGACAACTCTGAAATTCAATGATGGGGGTATTTTATGGAGCCTGAAGAATTCAATCTGTAATTAACTTTACAGTGAAGGTGGATTCTTTTTAAGATTAGGACAGAGTTGGTCAGCATGGAGGATGCATGTATCCATACAAAAATGATCAAAAAGTCTAGCAAACATTTAAAAGCCTTACATTAAATCCTAAAGTGTGTTGGGTTTTTTCTGTTTGTGTGGCAGTAAGTGTGCCATGTTTCACAGTTGAAAATGGTAGACGATTGTCGAAGCTCTAAATCAGTGGTTTATGCATAGTAGAAATTTCGGTAAGGAAGACTTCAAAAGCGCTAAATTTGGTAAATCCTGAGGGTGCAGGTATTCTTAACAAAATGGATAGAATTGCTATCTAGTATTTAAAAGCCTATTAAATTCACATTTGGTAATATGAAGGATATTAAGTAGGTAATGTGCAAGTGTATGGGACTGTGAAAGTCGAAATATAGGTAGAATGTATCAAAATGTTCTTTAATCTTGTGGTCTTATACATGTTATGGGGAAAGTCAACATTCTTTTTGAAGCGGATAAAAAGGAAAGTAAGACAAGCAACTTAAAATGGAGGGAATAACATTTACATAGTTGTAAGCGGCCTAAGAGTGTGAGAAATATTGATATCCGATGTCTATGGTATATTACCACAGTCTAATTCTAAATTCTTAGAACTGCAGGCACCGCCAACTCGTGCCAAATCACTGAGGTTGGGCAGAAGGAAGAGCTGCAATGACTCAGTTGGTTTAGACAAAGGGATGGGAACTTATGAACGAGGAACTCGCCACAGTCTTGAAGTTAACAATGAAAATTGTCTTCGGTTCAAGAAATATGAAAGATCGCATAAATATTCAGAATGGTAACAACGAAGCCAATCATGTTGTGGAGGTAAATGAGTCATAAATGACTAAGATGCATGAAGAAATGAATGTGGACACTACTGTTCATTCTTGTGCCTTTTGTGAGTCTTCTAATTTAATAAGATTAACAACTTCTCCATTCTTGGTTTTGCTTCTAGTTATGCTGTAATGGTTGTGCATTTGACTGCTTTTAGAACTGCAGTCGAAGATGGTAGTATGCTTAAGCAGGAAAAGTAGTAGTTACTTCACAAGAGAGGTGGGCGAAAATTGGCAAGTCATGTAGAAAAAGGGAAGTTTCCAGAATCTATATAGCATGTTAAAGCATCATAGTAATTGAAAAGTGCATTGGCGATGGAGTGTTATTCAGGATTATGGATAAGGGTAGTGATGTTAAGACTAAGAGGTTAGTCTATCCGAGTTCACGGGGGAAAGTAATAGCATTCAAGCATGGTATTCAACTATCTAGCTTTATGTAACCATTACAACTTACACTTTGCTTTTGATGGGGATTGGTGTCTCTGGCTGCATCAGAGGTAAGCAGATGATAGATGCAGTTGATTAAGAAACGGTGAATGTGAATGGACCTTAGCACAAAGTTTGATTCTCCTGTTTGTATTCGTCATTTGGAGAAATGAGGAAGAGGGAGTTGTTTGTGTAGGGTTGTGACTGATGTAGCGTATCAAAGATTCTTTCATTAAACAGGGGAGCAACATAGAGGGGTATGGCAGCTCTTCCAGCTGAAGCGAATGGTTTGCATGTTTATTTTAGTTATTAGTAATTTAACTTTCCGATAAAGCATCTTCCCACTTTAAAGGTAGTATAGAAAATATAGATAGATAGAGATATAGATTTATTTTGGAAGGCATATTTCTCTGAAGTGAAGTGCACAATTTGGCCAAAATTTTTAAAACTTCATTGACCCTTGAGTTTAGTTCATTGATAATCAAATTGCAGTTAAATAATTAATTTCAGCATCTAAAATGCAATAATGTGGATATTAATCCAATTCCTTAAAGTTGAGATTCAAAGAACCACAAGAATTTTTGTTTGTTGTAATTGTTGGACGCACACATTTCTCTAAAGCACATGGCTTCACCCATGAATCTCTAACGCCTCTTGCCACATTGCTTCATCTCTTTAAGCACCGAAACTATGACATTCAATAAAACTATATTTGACTGTCCTCCAATACAAGCAAGAATTTCCTTTGCATGAGATTGCGTGAATAGTACACTTCATTTAAGTGTGATATTTCACTCATGAAGCTATAACACTTGCTTCACATCACTTCATTGCTTTAAGCGCCAAAGCGATGGCATTTAGCAAAAATGTATTTGACCATCCTTATCCAATGCAAGTGAGAACTTCCTATGTTCTTGAGCTTTTAGTATGTGAATAAATTAAACAACACTTCTTGAAGGTGATAAAAGCAGCAAGCAAGTTGCTTTCTTGTGATGAAAAAGTATTGAAATGAGATGCTTTAAGATCATACTAGTTAAGTGAGATGAATGATGATGATGATTCTGACTTGTTTGTAAATAAAAAAAATTAACCTTTCTTTCAATTCAACTATTGTCCACATGCATGATATATAACCAATTTGTGTATTCCACCGTAAATTGTTCTACTAGTTGATCTGTTTACTTTTTCTTGAATAATAACGCAGACCATTATAGATTCAATCTCAGAAAATAAGAGTTGAACTAATCATAAACAATGCAGTTATAACATTGAACCTGCTTCACTCGCGGAGAAGCAATAATGAAGGCACTAAGAATGACAGAAGTACATGCTACAAGTGTATTTGTTTTTCACCCCCAGTCTAGCAGGATTATTAGTACTTCCATGTACCATCCACATGACTCGAACACTCAACCTACCGGTGGGAGATGTAGGTGCGCTACAAACTAAGCAAGCCTCATTGTCAATTATAAACTCTCTTCATAATTGCTAACCCTGACAGTAAAAATCTAAACAAAAACAAAAGAACAACGGTAGAACTAAGCAACTATCTACCTTGTGGTTTTACAATTTGTGAGAAGACAGCGTCCGTGCTGTGCTCCTCTGACTCCTTACCTTCTTCGGCAACCGTTAACAACTCTGTATGCATAGCATAGGCATCATTAGCTTTCTGTTCCGCCACCATTTTTGGTTCATCAGGATCACTTTGCAACTGAAGGCAGTACTCAAGATTCCACAGCACTGAACCCATTGAAGGACGATCAGTACCGTGATCAGACAAGCAACTCACTGCTGTATCAATGAATTGCTTCAAACATTCTTGTATTATCTCCCCCTTAATATGTGGATCCATAAGTTCCTTGGTAGTATTTTTCCTATGGCAGTGTAATGCCCAATCTGCTAGACTGACTTGTTCCTTTGGAAGACTAGCATTTAGAGCTGGCCTTCCAGACAGTACTTCAAATAGGACAACCCCAAAAGAGTAGACATCAGACTTTTCTGTCAGTTGCTGTCTTCTGAAATACTCTGGATCCAAGTATCCAAAACTTCCTTTTACCATTGTACTAACATGAGTTTGTTGGAGATTCGGTCCTGTTTTTGAGAGACCGAAATCAGAAACCTTTGCCACCCACTTGTCATCCACCAAAATGTTTGTAGTTTTCACATCCCTATGGATGATAGTGTACCTTGCACCAGTGTGAAGATAGTGAAGACCTCTGGCTGCACCAATACAAATTTCCAACCTTTGCTTCCATGATAAGGGTGGCTTGTTGTGCTTGTAAAGGTGCTCTCTCAATGTCCCATTAGCCATGTAATCATAGACTAATATCATCTCATCATTCTCTTCACAAGCCCCAATCAGTGAGACTAAGTGTCTATGTCTAAGTTTTGAAAGCAATTCTATCTCAGTTTGGAACTCATGAAGACCTTGTTCAGAAGAAGGGTTTGCTCTCTTAATAGCAACCGTAGTCCCTCCATCAATCTCCCCTCTATAGACTTTACCAAATCCTCCAACTCCAATAACTCGTGACTCGTCAAAATTCTTTGTACCTTGTTTTATCTCAGCTAAGGTGAAGTACCTACAAAGGCCTCCACCAATGTTGGAAATGTGACTACTGCCACTGCTTTTACCTGAGATAGTTGTTCTAGTTTCTGTACTCCTAGAACTATAAATAGGTAACCAACCACCTCTGCTAGACTTATTCCCTCCATTGTTTATATTCTTCCTTCGCTTGACAAAAGTAAGTACAACAACAACAATACTAAGGCCAGCTGTCATTCCTGCCACCGAACCAACTATGATTCCTTTCTTACTAGTTTTGTTTGATGCAAATGCTGGTTTTGACTGAGAATCAGTGTCTGTAGCTGCTAGGGGTGGTGATGGTACAGGATTAGGCCCTGCCAAATTCCCCTTTGTGTCATTGATCTTAAAAATCTCTAATCCATTGAGGATTGCATCATAAAACTCAGCCTTCGTTTCATCAGTAGGATGTAAAGCTACCCACATTTCATCATCACCAGTTTGATATATTACAAAGTCCTTGTATGCTGGCACATTTTGAGCAGAAGACCACGCAATTACATCAGCTTCTTCTAAAGCAGTCTGATTATTAAGAAATATCTTGAACACCCTCTGATTCATCCTTTTCATTTGAAAATCACAAAAATGTAACCTCACAAGATAAGTGAAATTTGTATCAACTTGAAAGATCCAAGTGAGATTATAATTCCTATTAACATCAGGATTTGGCCCCATCGATCGTGCTGTCCTATAAACATCCTCCGGAGCAATGTAATTAGGTAAATTAGAAGGATATGAAATTTTCATACTGTTATTAGCTGCAGATGTGATACCAAAAGATGCACCAAACAAATATGGTGCGTCATCATACCATATTCTCCCCAGCCCTGAGTCATTATTAGCTGGAATATACTGTCCACCAACATTTAACCTGAACATAGTTTGCATAGAAGAAGCTTGTGTTTCCGTAGTCTGATCTGAGAACCCCACCATAGGCGCGGGTTCAAATATTTCAGGCATTGAAACAATCTCAATCCCATTGATAAATGCAAATGAGTCATTATACGCGGAAGAAGGGGTAAATGTTATGTTAAGTGTAGCAGTTTGGAGAGGGACAAGAGTGAATTCTCTTATGATATAAGCCTGTGTTAGTGCCTGTGCTGTGATTGAAGCACTAAAGTTGTTTAGAAGAGTAAAACCCGCGATGTTTACAGAAAAGAATGAATTAGAGCAATTGAAATTGTCATAAGAAGAAGGATAAAAATGAAGTCTGATCCAATGACGAGATTTCGGAGAAACAGGGAAGGAATAGGTGGTTTGATTCTTGAAAATTCTAGCAGTCATATAAGGAATATCAGAAATCAATGAAGGGTCTTGATATTTAGCTTTAGATGTGATTGAATTACCAGAAGAAGAAGGGAAATATGTAGAATCTGGACTCCAAATCCTTCCATCTGCATCTGTAGCATTATTTGTAGCTCCACAAGACAAAACAAAAGAATAAGAATTTGTAACATTTGTTAATGAATATACCTTACTTAAGAGGGAACAAAATGTGGTTATGATAACCAAAAATGTGGAAAATTTCATTGTTGATTATCAAAGTACATGCAATAGATATTTTCATATAATGGCTATTTTATTAGCCATTAAGTTTAAAGAAAGTCTCTCTCACCTTTAATGCATTTCATCCATGGATAAGGGATAAAAAGCATAGAAAAATGGAGATTCAAATCTAAGATTTTTGTTTTTTTCTATGAGGAAATCTTTCTTCTTTTGCTACTTTGTGTTTTTCTTTGAAGGAGTATTAACGTTAGATACGGTAAGTTAGTGGTAAGGGATGTTTAAGTAACGTTTCCCTCTATATTTATTGATCTATTAAATAGGGGCCATTAATTTTTATTAATATAGTCACTGGTTATGTGACACTTTCTTTTAAAAATAAAATTATTTATTATCTTACTAGTTCAATCAAAAAGTGATATATTCAATCACTTGTCAATGACGTGACACCTGATTTATTTTGAATTTAAACTCAATCAATTTTAACGAAAACTCTTCAATTTAATCTAGTACTCAGCTTGTAAAATCTCTTTATATGTTAAACAATTATCGACAAATTTCAAAATCACAGACTTTTTACCGGTAATTGATTTTTTGGTAGTTAAATTCATTTAAGTATAGTTTATCTTTTAAATTTTGTTGCAGAGAAGAAATACTAATTTAAGCTAAACGACTCATTTTAAATTAGATAGTCTTTTCTGTCTTTTTGATTTAGCACACTAAAAGATATGTATTATGTCACATCACTTAAATGTTCATATACAATTTTTTGCGATTCACGAAACTAACACGTGGAGGGTTCATAACAGTTTGATTACTTTATTGTTTTTGTTATAAAATAATAGTGTGGATGTTCACTACACCAAAAAGTTACTTTCACCAATTATCTACATTACTTTCCACTATTATGAAGAGAACCTCCACCTTTATGACCATTATTCTTGTAACATCTCACCTCCATAACCTCCTCCATTATATTCATGTTTAATGTCATGGTTATGACTAACCTTTAGTATGCCTCTTGAAGACTTGAAATAATAAGAAAAACTCTCATCTTTTGAAGACTTGAAATAATATTCATGTTTAAGGGTTTATATCGTAGATACTTGAAGATTTGGTGAACACTTGAAGACTTGAAATAATAAGAAAAACTCTCATCTCTATTGTTTCTATATTTCTATTGTTCTCATCTTATATATTTCTTGTCTTATTTTATTTTAGTTTACAACATGTTATCAGCACGAAGCTCATGAATTAAGGCATGCCTTGTTATTCTTTTCAATCATACTAATTTGTTTTGTTTGTCATTTTCGATCCTTTTTTAGTTTTAGGTGTTTGACTTCAATAGTTGATTACATCAACTAATTATGCTTTTGTCTATTTATTGTTATCTATCTAATTATTATTTTTTAGGGAAAAAGGATAAATATACCTCCGAACTATTATAAATGGTATGTCAATATCCTCCGTTATACTTTAAGGTTGTATATACCCTTATCGTCAATATTTTGGATCATCTATACCTTAAGACTAACAGAGTGACATATGGCATCATCTAAATAACTTACCTGATTTTATTTATTTATTTATCCAAAAAAATTGAAAACCCACCCATTTTCTATACTTACCAACCCATGGCCCAAATTAAAATATTATGACATTTAAAACTCAAAAATAAAAAATATAGCTTTTCATCTTCATTAAAAATCAAATAAAAGGAAAAATGTTCTTCAATTCATTTTCCAAATCTCAAAAACAAAAACCTAGAAGCATATTAGTTCAATCAAAATCAAGAAATCAATTTCATTTTTTTTGTTCAAATCAATTTATTATTTGTTGAAAGAGGTTGAGAAAATACTATCGCCATTGATGGACAAAGCTTCAAGCTTTAAAGTGGGTCTACATTCAAATCGAAAATTTCAAGCTCAAATCGATTTGTTATTGCTAAAAGGGTTTGAGAAAATACAACCACCATTGATGGACAAAGCTTCAAGCTTTAAAGTGGGTCTACAATCAAATCAAAAATTTCAAGCTCAAATTGATTTGTTATTATTGAAATGTGTTGAAAATAGTTTTGAAATAGATGATGTATAAAACACCCAATAACCTAGATTCCTACTATGCTAAATGANGATTCGACCGTTTAATCCGACCTGTTTATATCCGATTCGACCCGTTTATTTGTGGATATTATTTACGTGATTAATTTATTTTGAACCCCCTTGATGAAAATCCTCCCTCCGCCACTGTATATATAGAGTTTCTGTCGAAGTTCGGGGATAACGTGACACCCCCAAACCTCTGCATAGATCCGCCACTGGTTTTACAACACGTTATCAGCACGAAGCTTATGAATTAAGGCATGCCTTGTTATTCTTTTCAATCATGCTAATTTGTTTTGTTTGTCATTTTCAATCCTTTTTTAGTTTTAGGTGTTTGACTTCAATAGTTGATTACATCAACTAATTATGCTTTTGTCTATTTATTGTTATCTATCTAATTATTTTTTTTAGGGAAAAGGGACAAATATACCTCCTAACTATCATAAATGGTATGTCAATATCCTCCGTTATACTTTAAGGTTGTATATACCTTTACCGTCAATATTTTGGATCATCTATACCCTTAAGACTAACAGAGTAACATATGACATCATCTAAATAACTTACCTGATTTTATATATTTATTTATCCAAAAAAATTGAAAACCCACCCATTTTCTATACTTTACCAATCCATTGCCCAAATTAAAATATTATGACATTTAAAACTAAAAATAAAAAATATAGCTTTTCATCTTCATTAAAATTCAAATAAAAGGAAAAATGTTCTTCAATTCATTTTCCAAATCTCAAAAACAAAAACCTAGAATCATATTATTTCAATCAAAATCAAGAAATCAATTTCATTTTTTTTTGTTCAAATTAATTTATTATTTGTTGAAAGGGGTTGAGAAAATACTACCACCATTGATAAACAAAGCTTCAAGCTTTAAAGTGGGCCTACATTCAAAATCGAAAATTTCAAGCTCAAATCGATTTGTTATTGCTAAAAGGGTTTGAGAAAATACAATCACCATTGATGGACAAAGCTTCAAGCTTTAAAGTGGGTCTACAATCAAATCAAAAATTTCAAGCTCAAATTGATTTGTTATTATTGAAATGTGTTGAAAATATTTTTGAAATAGATGATGTATAAAACACCCAATAACCTAGATTCCTACTGTGCTAAATGAAGATGATTTTTTTTTTATTTAGCAAGCATAAAACTACAGATTTAAAATTTTTGAAAGACACAAGATTGACAAAACTTGCAGGGATGTTAGTGAAAGTGAAGAAAATAGTAGTTTTAGTGAACAAGTCATCTTCTTCCTTGAAGTATGCGTTCTTGATTCCATGGTTATGGTGGGTTGAGAAGAATAAAGGGATGATTTTTGATGAAAATGAAGAGTGGATTTTGGCACCACCCATTTTGGTTGTGGGTCAGATGAATTTTTAATTTTTGGATAAAAAATAAATAAAATCAGGCAAATCATTTAGATGATGCCACGTGTCCATTTGTTAGATTCAAAGATATATACAACCCAAAAGAATGACGGTAAGGACATATACAACCTTAAGGCTTAAAGTATAACGGAGGATATTGACATACCATTTATGATAGTTCGAGGGTATATTTGTCCTTTTTCACTTTTTAAAAAAATTGAAATTATACATCCACATGAATCAAGGATTAAAATCATTTTGAAGTACAATTGATTTATATCTCTGTTTATTCAATTATTAAAATAGTGAGGAAGTATGAGTAATTTAAAAGGCCACTCATATAAGATTTGCACACTTGAATATATTGCAGTTATGTTTTAGTAATTAAATATTACTGCTTTGATAATATATCATCCAGTCAGGGAATTTATGTTAAAGTTATCGAATAGTGCTTACACTTTTAAAGATTTGATGGTGAGTTTTGGTAAATATTGGCTTATTACACCATTAATTATGGATAAGACGGTGGACTCAAGTCTCATCACATCAAGAGGATAAGACACCAAGTTCAAGTCCGATGCATCATAATGATAATATTGGATCTGAGTCCCACGAAATTATGACGTAAAATGTCTTGTTATGGGTAAGATATTGAGTTTAAATCCTAATGCACTATGGTAAATTGGTAATGATATGATGATGACTAACACAAAGTAATATACTTTGGACTAAAAGTCATGAAGTCCGTCCAATTAATTTGCTCCATTCTCTTATGTAAATGTGGTAGCAGTGCATAATGTGTCTAAAAGATGACAAGTGATTGAATGTATGAATATGGGTGTAGTAAAATGTTAATTGTCATCATTGTGGTAATTAAAAGGAATAACATTATGAGTTCTTAAGATGGTCCTTCAAATGTGAAGGCAATTTTTGTCCATCAAAGTGGTATAAAAAGTTATTGGGCACATTGTTGCTGGTGAAACACAATTTGATTTTTTTTTTGTAAATCCTCCACCAGAATAAAGGAATACGAAGTGCTAGTACATTTAATACATTTGACCTTTTAAAGTGATGTTGAGATGGGTCACATAAATTTGATAATGCCAAAGCTTGACAATTAGTTTCTAATAAAAACTTATGGAGCATGCACAAATGGTTATGGTCCATTTCTTGAAGAAAATGTGACTTGTGTTTGTATGGATAAGAACATGTTCATGTATCACATCTACGAGAGGTTTGAGAGAAAATATTTTGACATAAATGATTATTTGGTCATATACTTTGAGTACATCACAAATATTGTGGTAGGTTTTATCATGAACTATTGAAGGACAAAAGAAAGAAATAATTCTTTTTCTATAAAGGTTGTGGCCATGATCAAAATAAATATTATTGTGTGGAAACACAAATTTGTCATTAATTGTCAAGAAATAAGTTTTGCATGTAATAATCTTAACCATGACAATAATAATAATTTTCTCCTTGAAGGTGATGGTCACTATAAGAACAGTGTTTTGAAATTTGTGGAAGTACACAAAATTAATTGAGAATTTCAGAAGGATTATATTAATTGTTACTATCCAGAAAATGAAATAGTTCATAATATTGGAGTTGTAGTAAGTCTCAAAAGAAACCTTTTAAGTTTTAGAAATTGAAAATAAATAAATTATTGTATTGAGATTGTAGATTATTGAAAGACTAAATATCTTTAAATTACTACAGTTAAAGCGGGTTATAAATATTTGGCGAAATGATCTGATGGACCCTTATACTTGTATGAATTTGTATTCTAGACTCTTCTACTTAATCTTTTGTCAGCTAAACCCTTATACTCATTTAAAATGAGATTTTTAAACTCTATGACCATTGACCAAGCTTATGTGATATTTATTTTGCTGACTCAATTATAGTGCGTGGTATCACGCTTAAAAAGGCGAGTGAAAGCAATGAATTTTCTTTAAAATAATTAAATAATAAAAAGAAAAGAAAAAGGAAAAAACAAATTAAAGTTCTTAACCCTCCCTTTTCTTCTCCCTTTGCTTTCGGCGTTCTGAGACGATATAGATCTCGTCGTCCCTTGCGACGCCATTTTGCATATTCATCCATTCTGTTCATTGAACCTCCGTTAATGATTNAGACTCTTCTACTTAATCTTTTGTCAACTGAACCCTTATACTCATTTAAAATGAGATTTTTAAACCCTCTGACCATTGACCAAGCTTATGTGACATTTATTTTGCTGACTCAATTATAGTGTGTGGTATCACGCTTAAAAAGGTGAGTGAAAGCAATGAATTTGCTTTAAAATAATTAAATAATAAAAATAAAAGAAAAAGGAAAAAACAAATTAAAGTTCTTAACCCTCCCTTTTCTTCTCCCTTTGCTTTCGGCGTTCTGAGACGATATAGATCTCGTCGTCCCTTGCGACGCCATTTTGCATATTCATCCATTCTGTTCATTGAACCTCCGTTAATGATTAGGTGTATTGTGAGTTTTAGCAGTGTCAATAGAAGTTTAAGATGTTGAACAATAAGGCTGATTTTGCTCCGGTGGCTATGGGTCTTCCATGGTAGTTATGTGATGATTTCACTTCGGTGGCGATTTTGGTCCAATGGCTTGCTCCGCCTATTTTGTTGATAGATTTATTTTTCTTGTGTTGAGATCTGGGTTTGATTGTGCGTGGTCTTCTTCTTTGGGTCACAAAAATCTGCCATAAGACCCAACAATAAGAAAACATTGTTTCTGATTTTTATTGTTATTTTTCGAAGAAGAAAAGAATTAGGATAAGGGATAATTTTTGTTAGTTTATATAGCACCATTACAATTAAGAGTGTTCAAGTAAGTTTAAGAGTGTTCAAGTAAGCTTATAGAAGCGGAAATCTGTCGAATTTGTCCAGCTTAAGCATGTTAGGCTGAAACTATGAATGAAAAAAATTCTTATGTCTCACTAGATCATTGAGAGATTAATTTTGGGTTTCCATTTTCTTTATCTGTGTTTGGTAGTCGTGGTTTGAGGGTGATGGAGGAAAAGCAAAAGAAATAACTATTTTATTTTATTTTTTAAATAGTAAACTTATTATTTTTTATCTTTTATTTGAGTGATATTTTAGAGTAATAGAACTAATTATGACATGGCATTAACATATATGATGCGGATATGACATGTCATTTATGATAGGGTGAGTGAGTTACACACATGATTGGAGGGGGTTCAAATATCTCATTTTAATTGAGTTCAAGGGTTCAGTTGACAAAAGATTAAGTAAAAGGGTCTAAAATACAAACTCATACAAGTACAAGGGTCCATTGGACCATTTCGCCTAAATATTTACATAAAAGGTTACCTGTCTTTCTCTTGTTTGTTGTATAAATTATGGGCATGATGAAGGAATCACATACAAAAGTAAACTAGAAGTTTACTAGAATAAATATCAGTTGGCATAACTGGTTGGTCATTCCGATTCAAAGATGATGCAAAAGAAATTGAGAATTCATGTGGCTATATGTTTGAAAAAATAAAAGATTCTTCAAGAATTCTCTTTTTGTTGCTTGTTCTCAATTATACTAGCTAAGATTGAGACCGTATCCCCTGAAATTATTTGAAACATATAAAAAGGTCAATATGGGTCCTTTCACTTGCCATAGGAACTGCTTACTGTTATGATTGAATAGATGCATCCTTGGTATGATCACATGTGCGTTTGTTATTGTAACACCTCAGAATCAAGAAGGCTAGGAAAGGGGCTAAATAGGCAGCCACCAACCCAAACTGAGCTGTGGGACCCTCCACAAAGCCCTAGATGGGCCGTGAAGGGGACCACAACACGTTATGGTGCTCGTGGAGGGTTTCGAGAACCTGTTCAAGATGGTTCCCTTCCCACGAACCCTTAGACGGCCCGTGGTGAGAATCATGGACTGTCAAGGTGGTCGTGAAGAGGGTCAGGTCAAAAGGGGTCCTTCCCTAGCCACTGGTTAAGGACCACGACGGCCATAATGACTCGTGGAGTCCTTGACGGGCTGTGGAGACCACCGTGGCAGTGGTCGCATCCGTTTTAAGTCAGGGTCTTTTGAGTCATTTTCTAATTATTCTATCCTAATACATTGTCATTTACCCCTATCTAGAAGTCCTATATAAGTGTTTTTACTGCCAAATTTTCCCAATTGAAGTCATTCTCTCTATTTCCAAAAGAAGAACAAGTCTTTCTTTCCAAAAGCATAGAAAAATGGAGATTCAAATATAAGATTTTTGTTTTCTTCTATGATGAAATCTTTCTTCTTTTGTTACTTTGTGTTTTTCTTTGAATGAGTGTTTGGATTGAGAAACATTAGATACCGTACATTAGTGGTTCTGGTAACGCCTAGTACCTCTTTTCCCTCTGTATTCATTGATCTATTAAATAGGAGCCATTAAATTTTCTTAATATAGTCACTGTTCGAAGACACAAGTTATGTGACATATTTTCGATACTTATCTTTTGCTAATTCATTTAAAAAGTTATTTTTATTTGTTTTATCAGGAAAATATTTATCTTTTGCTAGTTCACTCAAAAGAAAAGTATTTATCTTTTGCTATTTCATTTAAAAAGTTATTATTTTTATTAGAAAAATATTCAATCTAAGATTTTTCATTTTGCTATGATGATTTTTCTTTTTTGTTGTTTTGTGTTTTTTCCTTGAATGAGTTTGATTGAGAAACGTTACATAGGTCAAGTTAGTGGTGAGGAATGTTCTGGTAACTCCTAGTATCTCTTTTCCCTCTTATTAATTGATATATGTTATCTATTAAATAGGGGCCATTAAATTTTATAAATATAGTCGCTAGTTATATGACACGTACTCATTCTCTTGCTAGTTCATTATAATGACCTTCAAGGAGATTTTTGTATTTTTGTGTGTTTTTCTTGTTTTACCTCTTCCTGTAGCTTCTTTGTAGCTTTTGTATGGAGCTGGGATGGGTGACACACTTTCTGGGGTGCTCGGGTGAGTTTTGAGTTGGTTTTGCCATTTTGGATGCTTTTGGTATGAAAGAGTTGACTTTAGTTATCATCCAGAGATTCTGATGTCGGATTAGGATTCCGTCAGTTCCATCAGCTCTAAAAGGGTCATTTTGGTCTGGTGTGATGGTTAGTCTCGATTTTGAGTTGGTGTTGTTAGGTGTTTTAACTTTGAGATTTTGGCCAAAGTTTGACTACGGTCAACATTCTTGGTAGACGCGCTCGAATGGAAATTCTGGCAGCGTGGTTAGCTTTGAAATGCCGAGTTTCGTCTCGAGTGACCTTTGGTTCGGCTCCTAAGGCTTTCAGGATGAGTTTGTGGAGTTTGGCATTTTA
This sequence comes from Solanum stenotomum, assembly GCF_019186545.1. Taxonomy (NCBI): domain Eukaryota; kingdom Viridiplantae; phylum Streptophyta; class Magnoliopsida; order Solanales; family Solanaceae; genus Solanum; species Solanum stenotomum. The sequence continues at coordinate 48,749,666 of NC_064282.1, forward strand.
GTTGATGTTTATTTATAAGAGTTGACTTTGGTCATCATTTTGACGAGATGACCTCTGTTGGTTGTTTCGTCGATTGTATTGAGTCTGGAATATCGTTTCGGAGTGGATAACACTTTTGGTTTGCGACGTTGAACCCTAAATGAATTCTGAGGAACTGTTTGAAGGTTGAAGGATTGTGTTCCAAGTATTGATGCAAGAGCTACTGGTGCCATAGATTTAGGCGGTCCTCGCCCGCTTTTGCGGTGGCCACGGGACCCCTTGCAAAGGGCATCAGGGGACGAGAGCCACTTTTGCGGATGACTAAGCCCTTTTGCGGAGGCCTCATTTGTGGCCTGGCAGACCACTTTTGCAGCCAGGGGGTGGCTAAAGCGATGGCCGCATAAGCGGTCATTTGAATCTTTTTGCGGTTTTCACTAGAATTTAATTTCATTATTCCTCCTTCATTCTTAAAAGAAACCCATTTACATAGGAGCTCACATCTTATTGTTCTTGCACATTTCTTGGCCGATTTGAGTGATTCAAATGTAGATTTATCCCTTTTCACTTTTAATCTTAATTCTAGTTTTTTTTGGTAGTTCAAGTCCGTTTTGGCCTTAATTCTCTTGATTTCTAGTCTTAGATCAGTATTTGGACCATTTGAGGTCCGAATTCGATTCTATTTTCTCCAAACTTTCTGACATGTGATCCTCACCTTGAGGGGAGCATAATGACGGTTTTAGTTTCACAATTCTATAGTGTCATTCGAGGGTCAATTTTTTACCCGATTTCCAATCTGAATTTCGTAATGTTGATATGAGTATCGTTAGTCTCATATTGATTGGTTCTTTCTTGTCACAACCCAAGGTATAACCAAGGTGTAACATGGTGTATAGAATCCCGAAAAGCCCTATACAAGACACTAAGCATACATCATACAAATAGAAATAAAGATTTCAAAAGTAGCATTTTCATATCCAAAAGAGTTTGACAAAGTGGAAGTCTAACATAGTCTCAACAAGCCATGTGAACATCAAAAGAAGTGGTTGGAACGTAATCCATACACCACATACATTATCCAAAAACTAGAAAGACATAAAGCAAGTAAAAGGGTCTCGATCCTCGGAACATGAGGACTCACCAACTCTTGAATCTGGTAGAATGATCAACTAGCCACGAGTATGAGAGGCAGGAGCATCAAACCCTACATTAAAGAAATAATATAGGCACAAGTATGCATTAGTACATGAAATGTACTAAGTATGGGGAAATATGCATAAATAGACATGATGACATTGGTAGCTTCAACATGTAATGCATGATCACCTTTGAACATTTGAAATAAGAGACATAAGAAAGCTTTGAAGAAACATAATCGTTGATGTGGGATATAAGCTTTAACCGACAATAAGACCATGAAAGGTATATCATAGAATCCTAGATATCCCTCATACTGAAAGAAGAGGATTGTACTTGCCAAGGTAGAATCCCTCTCGGTGCTAATTCTAAATCTCAACGGAATATATAAAAAATCAAATATCATTATAACATAGGAAAGGTAATGATTAATACCAAATCCACATCTTAAAGATCAAAACATAAAATAGCTCCTTAAATTACAATTCAAGCATAGGTGAGAAAACCTTTCATCCATGTGAATCCATATGTGAGAAATATCTTTCACAATCATGATCATAATCGTATGTGAGAAAATCTTTCACAACAACTTTGATACTTTCATCTAATATCACCCTATTATCATAACCATCATTTTCATAAGACATGCATAATCCTTCAAAATTTATAGTTCATGGGTTCATCATAAGTTCATAATTGTAAGTCATGAATCATGCTTGGATTCATATAAATTCAACTAGATATAATGTAATTTACATTAAATCATGCAATATGAGATTCAAATAACAATAAAAAAACACAATTGAATGAGATCCATATAGAACTAAGAGGAACCTAATATGATCAATTGAAATTGATTTGAGAAATTGGAAACCTTGGGGTCCCCATGGAGGAATGGACTCCATGGCTTAATACCCACATACCTTGATACTTAAAGCCCAAGATAAATGGTGAATTAAAGACCTTGGAGTGAACCCTAACTTCTTCTTCTTCTTCCTTAGGTTGAGAGAGAAAATAGGAGAATGAATTCAGTGTAGTTATGGGGAAATAGGAGAATGAGTTTAAAGTAGGTGGATTTAAGACTTAAAGTCTTTATATAGGTCTTAGGATATAGGAAAAAATGACATAATATAGGCTTAAAACATTTAGGAAAGACTCAAGAGCCCCTAAGAAATAATTGTCAACTAGTCTACGATTTCGACCTATGGACCTTAGAACTTTCTACGGTCCGTATTGGTCAACCGTAGACCAGTATTGGGACCTTAAAATTATCCAAATTTTGATGAGACCCTTTTACGATCCGTATGGCTTCCTACAATCCATAGACCCTACTCATAGAACTCAACCTTAACCCCAAAATTTCACTAAGTCTGTATTGCTTCTACGGAACACACATATGACCCATAGACCATACGATAGATCATCCTGATCGACCATAGGATAAGGTATTGGGCTTTGATTTTTAAAAATTATTTTCCAACATTCTACGAAACTGGTCTACGACCCATAGAAAGTTCTACAAATCGTAAACCGGTCTCATAGACCTGAATCAATAGACAAAATTCATGCAACCTATTCCCTTTTTGAAATCCTAGGTGTTACAATATCTCCTCCTTGAAAACAGTCATCCTCGAATGGGACTCAAGGCAATATAAAGAGGTTAGGGTAAGGGAAATGCAATCACATAAAAGCACATAATCAAAAAGGATATGGACTCCAAGCTAAAACATACTCAAATATCATTTCATAAAACATACATGCATGCATAAGCAAACATGAGAATGACTAAGATACATGAATCCGCAATAATGAACCATAAGGAACTAAATACCTCAAGCTAGAGTAGGATCAAAGGGAAATAGATGAGGATATCGAAACATCACATCAGCCTCGGCCTCCCAAGTAGCACCCTCAACCATTTGGTTTCTTCACAACACCTTTACAGATGCAACTTATTGTTCCTCAACTTTCTAACTCGCTGGTCCAAAATCTCAACCAGAACTTCTTCATAAGAAAGACTTTCCTTTATAATAAGACTCTCCAAGGGTACGATAAATGTTTGATCACCGATAATCTTCTTGGATAAAGACACATGGAATAGTGGAAACACCGATAATAAATCAGAAGGCAAGTCTAATTCATAAGCCACTTTGCCTATCCGCCTCTACACTTGATGACGACCAACATAACAGGGACTAAGCTTCCCTTTATTACCAAACCTCATGACACCCTTCAGAGGTGAAATCTTCAAGTAAACCCAATCATCTATATCAAACTCAAGATCTCTTCTCTAACATCATCATAGGACTTTTGTCGACTTTGAGCCATTCTCAACCTTTCTCTAATAAGCCAAACTTTCTCCATAGCCTCATGTACCAACTTAGGACCTATCAAAGCCTCACCAACTTCAAACCAACCTATGAGGGGATCTACACCTTTTACCATAACGAGCCTCGAATGGAGCTAAACTATTATATGAATGATAACTATTATTATGTGAAAACTTAATCAAAGGCAAGTGATCATCCCAATTACCCATGAAATCATCACAAGATCTTAACATATCTTCCAAAATTTGGATAATACGATCCGCTTGCTCATCAGTTTGAGGATAAAATGTCGTACTAAGCTTGACATGGGTACCATGACCTTCTTGTTAAGACTTCCAAAATTGAGAAGTGAATTGAATACCACGATCAGAGATAATGGATAGGGTCACCCCATGCAACCTAACCATTTCCCTTAGATACAACTTAGCATAATATTCCGTTGAATAAGAAACCTTGACAGGAATGATATAATCCGACTTCGTCATACGATCCACAATAACCCAAATCGAGTCATGTTGTCGTCGGGTGCAGGGTAAACCAACAATAAAGTCCAAATTTAAAACTTCCCACTTTTAAGTAGGAATACTAATATTTTGGGACAAACCTTCCGGCTTTTGATGCTCAACTTTAACATGTTGATAGTTAGAACACTTAGCCATAAATTCTGCAATATCCTTCTTCATCCCATTCCACCAATAGACCTCCTGCAAGTCACGATACATCTTGGTGGCTCTTGGGTAAATGGAACATCGAGAACTTTGGACTTTCGATAAAATTTTCTCTCTCAAATTGTCAAAATTGGGGACACACAAATGACCTTGATCAACACATTGCTTAGCCTTGACATCCGATACAAAAGAGGATTTCGAACCATTTTGAACAACTACACCACTTTCATTAGAATAAACCAACCGGACACCCAATCGGGCCAATCTATGAACATCACGAACCAACACATTCTTACCTTCCTCAACTTGAGCAACACTACATATTGATAATTGACTAAGAGCGTTCGTCACTACATTTACCTTACCGGGGTGATAGAGGACACTCATGTCGTAATCCTTTAGCAACTCCAGCCATCTCCTTTGGAGAAGATTTAGATCCTTTTGCTTGAACACATATTGCAAACTTTTTTGGTCGATAAAAATATCAACATGGACACCATACAAACAAGGCCTCCATATCTTTAAGGCGAAAACAACTGTCGATAATTTCAAATCATGGGTAGGATAGTTCCTTTCATGAATTTTGAGTTGCCTTGAGGCATAGACAATAACTTTTTTGTTTTGCATATGAATACATCCTAATTCGATTCTTGAAGCATCACAATAAACAACAAACCCATCAGAGTCTTCTGCTAAATTCAAAATAGGAGCCGAAGTGAGTCTATCCTTCAATTCTTGAAAACTCTTTTCACAAGTTTCCGACCATGAAAACTCTACCTTATTTTGGGTTAGTGTTGTCAATGGAGAGGCAATCGATGAAAATTCTTCCACAAACCTTTTATAATAACCGACCAAACCTAAGAAGTTTCAAATATCTGAAGGGGATAGACGTCTAGGCCAATTCTTAACCACTGTCATCTTTTTAACATCTATCTCAATACCCTTATTGGAAACAATGTGACCAAGAAAATCCATGGATCTCAACCAAAACTCGCACTTACTAAACTATGCAAACAATTGTCGGTCCTTGAGGACTTGCACATAATCCTTAAATGATCGATATGCTCATCCTTACTCCGCGAGTAAATCAAGATGTCATCGATAAACACAATCATAAACATATCAATATATTGTCTAAATACTCTATTCATCAAGTCCATGAATGTGTCTGAAGCATTAGTCAAACCAAATTACATTACTAAAAACTCATAATGACCATACCGAGTTCGAAAAGCCATCTTTGAAGTGTCACTTTATTTCACCCTCAATTGGTGATAACCCAATCAGAGATCAATCTTAGAGAAGAAACTTTCATCTTGGAGTTGATCAAACAAGTCATCAATCCTTGGAAGAGGGTACTTATTCTTAATAGTAACCTTGTTCAATTGCCGGTAATCAATACACATACGAGGTGTACTATCCTTCTAACGAACAAATAAAACTTGAGCAGTTCATGGAGTCATACTTGGTCAGATGAAACCCTTATCCAACAAATCTTTCAATTGCTCCTTCAATTCCATAAGTTCTGCCTGAGCTATATGGTAAAGATGAATAAATATAGGTTGCATACAAGGGATAAGGTCAATACCAAACTCTATTTCCATTTTGGGAGGAACACCGAGTAGATCATCAAAAAATACTTTCGGGACTCATTTACAATAGGGATCGACTCAAGATTAGGGGTTTCAAAATCCATATCCCTAACCCAAATAAGATGATAAATGCAACCCTTAGAAATCATTTTCCTAGATTTAAAACAAGAAACAAACTGACTCTTAGGCATAGAATTTTCCCCTTTCCACTCTAGGACTGGCTCATTTGAAAACTAGAACTTACCCACTCGGGTTCTATAATCAATAGAAGCATATTAAGAATGAAGTCAATCCATAAAAAGAATAATATCAAAATCCAACATATCAAGCTCTACAGGATCAACATAAGTGACTCTATGGGATAAAGAGACGAGATAGTTTTTGTAGACTCTCGTAGCCACAATAGATTCACCAATAGGAGTAGAGATAGAAAAAGGGTCTAACAACACATCCGGAGAAACATCAAATCTCATATCCATATATAGTGTCATAAAAGACAAAGTAGCTCCAAGATCAACAAAAAGCGTAAACATCAAAATAAAAGACTTTCAATATATCGGTAACGACATCGGGAGAACCCTCTTGATCATGTCGAGTTTGAAGTGCATAAAATTAACTTTTCTTTGGAGCACTCAAACCTGAACCACTAGGCGAAGCTTGCCTACGATGTTTTCCCTTGTCGATTCTAGATAGAGAATCTCTCAAGCGGTGACCACTCTTACCACAACTAAGACAATTATCCGTGCCTATCAAGCATTTTACCGAACAACTCTTGTCATACTTTTAACATGCAAGAACTGAAGATTCATTTCCACCACCATTTATGCCTTGAGGCTTAGGGATAGACACCCTTTCTTTGTTGAACTTAGAAGTCGAAGCATTGGAGAAACCTTGATCGAAAAACCTTTGATAGAGTCTAGGACGACCATGTTTATCGAACCTCTAATGTGAAAAGTCACCATCACCAGTCATTGCCCTCTTTGTATCCTTATATTTTATTTAATCCTCTTATCTTCATTTTGTTGAGCATGCGTTATTAAAAGAGACATGTATATTTCCTTAATAAGCATGACAGTACGACATTCCTTAACCACCATTTAGACTCTCCAGAAATAAATTTGCTCATCTTTACCCTAGGATTGGTAACCATAGTAAGAACATATTTGGACAATTGTGTGAATTTCAAGGCATACTTCGTCATACTCATATTTGATTGATGGAGGTTAATGAATTCAAGTACCTTTGTTTCCCTCATTTCAAGAGGAAAGAACATATCAAGAAAAGTGACCTTGTGCTTCTCCCAATCAAGAGGATCCGCATCAACCACCCTCTCTTCCTTCCATTTATTGAACCAAACTTGAGCAACAATCTTAAGTTTATAAGCAGCAAATTCTGCCTTTTCCATTGGTGTCATCCCCGTGATCATCAAAAACTTATACACCTCATTAATGAACTCTTGAGGATCATCCTAAACCAAGGAACCATGAAACTCCAGGGGATTCATCTTATCCCTCACTCTAGTTGCCGCAATACCTACTTTTGTGTTCACAGGGGCCATAACCTGCTTATTGGCTTGAGCCTTCATATATTGAACCAAAACATGAAAAACGACTCAGAATTCTACATTGGTCACCAGTGGGAACTTGAGGAGCTTTTTATTACACATTCTCATTCTCATTCCTTCTAGCATATGTTCTTCGAGGGGCCATATCCTGAAAAGTATCGGATATGGATTAAGAGAGAGACATATAACGTTAAACTCTATCGCATGAATTTTAAGTAATGAAAGAAGTGGAATTTTCTAAACATCTTATAGCCTCCTATTCATCATTGTGGTGCGCTTCACACTCATTAACAAGATTCTACTTGACGTGGCTTGTGAGATATCCTAGGACCTTTTTAAACCTTGGTCTCTGAATACCAAGTTTGTCACGACCTAAAGTATACCTTAGGTGTAACATGGCGAATAGAACCCCTAAATCCCTACACAAGCCACTTAGCATACATCATATAAGATAATATAAATAAAGATTTCAAAAGTAGAATTTTCATATCCAAAAGAGTTTGACAAAGTAGAATTCTAACATAGTATAACCAAGCCATCTAAATATCAAAAGAAGTGGTTGGGACGTAATCCATACACCACATACATCATCCAAAAACTACAAAGACATAAATCAATTAAAAGTGTTTCGGTCCTTGGAACATGAGGATTCACCAACTCTTGAATCCGTTAGAATGATCAACTAGCCACAAATGTGAGAGGTAGGAGCGTCTGATCCTATATTAATGAAATAACGTAGTCACAAGTATGCATTAGTACATGACATGTACTAAGTTTGAGGCAATATATATATAAATAGACATGATGACATAGGGAGTTTCAACATTTAATGCATGTCCAACATTTGAACATTTGAAATAAGAGATATAATAATAATTGAAGAAACAAAATCATTTTTGTGGAATATTAGCTTTAACCGACAATAAGACCATGTGAGCTATATCATGGAATCCATTATATCCATCATACAAAAAAAAGGGATTCTACTTGCCAAGGTATAATCGGTACACATCATCTTTTACTAAAGTGGATCCACTAGCTAATGTCATTTAAGACAATCCTACAGTGACACGTAGTTAGGGACTAGAGGTTTCTACTAAAGTCTACCCTATTTGAGCCTCCACCTCAAAGCCCTTTTGGTGCTAAGTTTAAATCCCAATGAAATAGATAAAAAATCAAATATCATTATAACATAGGAAAGGTAATGATCAATAACAAATCCACATCTTAAGGATCAAAACATAGAATATCTCCTTAAATTACAATTCAAGCATAAATGATAAAACCTTTCACCCATGTGAATCCATATGTGAGAAATACCTTTCACAATCTTGATCATATTTGTATGTGAGAAAACCTTTCACAACAATATTCATACTTTCATGTAAAAGTACCCTATCATTTTAACCATCATTTTATAAGACATGCATAATCCTTCAAAATTCATAGTTCATGAGTTCATGTGTTCATCATAAGTTCATAATTGGAAGTCATATATCATGCTTGGGTTCATATAAATTCAACTAGATATCATGTAATTTACATTAAATCATGCAATAGTAGATTCAAACTACAATAAAAATCACAATTGAATGAGACCCATATAGAACTAAGAAGAACCCTAATTTGATCAATTGAAATTGATTTGAGGAATCGAAAACCTTGGGGACCACATGGAGGAATGGACTCTATGGATGAATACACACATACCTTGCTACTTAAAGCACATGATAAATAGTTTTGAACATCTTGGAGTGAACCCTAGCTTAAGTCATCATAAAGTAGCTCCTTAAATCATGATTTATGCATGTGTGAGAAAACTTTTCACCAATCATGATTTCTCAATTTATGAGAAAATCTTTCTTAACATTATTTTATGCTTATCTTAAAAGCCACCTTAGATCTTAAAACATTCTTATCATATATCACAAATAACTCTCATAAATCATTAATCACAAGTTCATAGATTTCTTCATAAACTCATATCTTCATAAATTCATAATCAAAATCATGAACAACGCATGAGTCCATATGAAATCAACTATAAAACATGTAATTGAATCAAATCATTTTAAAAAAAATATTAAAATCAAATAATTGAATCATAAAAAATAGGACCCACGGAGAATTGGATGAAACCCTAATCAAATTTGATGAAATTGACTTAGAAACTTGGATCTTTTGGGACCCAAGGGATGAATTGAATCCATTGGTGAATTCCCACAGACCTTGATGATCAAAGCCTATCAAGCAAGATAAAAGAGGAAACTTGAAGCTTGAAACCATAGGTGTTCTTCCTTGAGCTTGAGAGAATTTGGAGACGATGAATGTGGATAGGAATTAGGGTTTTGAGAGAATGAGAGAGTTTGGTTAGTTTTAGGAAGAGAAAGGTAGTTATAATAATTAGAATTAGGGTTAAAATGATATATTATAGGTATTAAATACCAAAAAAAAAACCCAAATACCCTTAAGAAATAACTGTCGAATAGTCCTACGGGTTAGACATGTGGTCTATAGAACTTTCTACGACCCGTGTTGGTAAACCGTAGAACCAACTTCAAAGGGCCAAAAATATTTCCAAATTTCATGATACATTTCTACGGTGTGTCGTCTATTCTACGGTCTATAGATCCTTTCCGTAGAACCAGACTTTAAGTCCAAAATTTCACTAAGTTTGGATCTCTTTTACGATACCTCTTCTATCAACTGTAGAACAAATAGGGACCCGTCTAATCCTTCAATAGGTTTGAGTTCGTAAATAAAATCTTTGAATCCTTTATACCAGATCCATCTATGACTCGCCCAAGTTCCTATGGTTCGTCCTGTCATGTCATACCTTAAAAACTTGGAATTTCCAAAAACTTAACTCCAGATCTACGACTTCTTTCCTATAACCCATAGGACTTCCTATGGTCCGTATATAGACCTCATAGAACTTGCTTCAATGAAATTTTCTACACTTATATTTTCCAACTTGAATTTTCAATTTCTAAGGTGTTACAACATTGAAAGAATATATGATTTATATCTTCAATAGTATTGTTACAAAAATGGCATTTAGGTTCCGAATTGATCCCAATATTGTGTAGGTACTGGCTTGTGGGGATATTTTTGTGGTTTAAGATCTAAAGGAAAGTTTTAAATTTTTTGGGGATGTTGTGTTCCAGATCCAGCCGAATTTGTGGAAGGATGTACCCATCGGTAGCCCCTTAAAGTTAACACTAATTTTCACTTAGATACCTCAAATAGGCCCTGTTAATTTTAAACACCTATAGGAGGTCTTGATTGTGGCATTTTGACACTTTTTTATATTTTCAGATTTAGCTTAGGCACGTTGGACAAATGCTTTTTACGAGGAGAAATAAACAAATCTACATGTGACACGTGGATTTATTTTATTTTAAAAGAAACTTCATTTTCTTTGTTTTTTTCCCTTATCTCTAACCCAGGGCCCCACCCCTTTCTTTATTTTCTTTACATGCCTCTATCTTCTTCTAAAACTCCACCAAGAACACGAGAAAAGTACAATTCTTATTTTCTCTTCTCACAAGTCACAATAGTTGCAAAGGAAGACAAATATAAGAATTTATCTTCCTTAAAAAAATTATCTTCATCGTAATTGCTGAGGAGATTAATTATAAATTTGAAAATTAGTTATCTCTTTAATTTTAAATAATTATTTATTTCATTACAAGTGGATATACAAAAAATTATGGGTAGAATAAAAATGACGTTGAGCCGTTGAGGTTGAAACTATATGATAAGTAAAATTTTAGGGAAATACTTCTATTTCAAAACTGTAATCAATTTTCTATTTTGATGTTCAATAGATTCTCTCACTTGAGAGGAAACGATTAGTGATAAGGGATTATTATATGATAGGAAACTACGAATGAAAAATTAAATATGAGATCAGAAAATAAAAAATTGATCCTCAAGAAAGAAGAAGAAATCAAGTAATATATGAACCTAATAAAAAAGTTATGTGATGGTGAAGGTGATGAAAAGAGGCAGAGAGAGCTTGAGGAGGAAGAACGAGAAAAAGAAAATTAGGAGAGTGGTGGAAGGATAGAGAAAAGTGAGGAAGAAGATGGCAAAAAAGAATTTCTCAAAAAACCTTCTCAAATGCGCTCAGAATTCTTGTCGCACACGTATAATGTTGAGTCAGTGAAAAGTGCCCAAATGACACAATAGAAACCTACTATATGTGTTCAAAATGAACAAGATCCAGTTGAGGTGTTTAAATGAAAATTGGTGTCAACTTTATGGGGCTACCGATGGATTTAACCTTTCTTTTGTTAATGAAGGAACAATCACTTTTGGTAGAGAATATGCCATTTTTTGTGAGTCCCCTGATCGGCTTGTCTTCCATATTTGGAAGGATGGTTGGGTGGTTTTCATTGATGGTGTGGACGATAGTATCATGTATTGGGATGGAGAGGTTGTCAAAGCTCCAGTGGTCATTGTGACACAAAGGTTCCATCTTAATATGTTCCTTATTACTATTGGAGTAGACTCCTTAAAGTGTGTAGGTTAGCAACCTAGTACTATTCAAAAAATCTGACTTTATTGCCTCTGTTGATAGTCCCTTTGGCACCTTCAGTGCAATTTGTCCAGCCCTAGGCAATGAATTTCTAGGTTCTAGAGATGTTGCCTTTTCTACTACTATTGACTCTGTTGTGACAATATTTGTAGTAAATGATTTTTGCCCAAAGAGCATTGGGGTTCTGGAAATCTCTCCAAACAAGGCCTATCTGCAAGGCCTTATTTTTGGTCTTGCTCTTTTTTATTCTTAAACCTCCATCATCTTAACCTCTTGAGATAGTATCCCAGCCAATAAGGTAGATCTTTTTATTCTCGGTGGTAATTCCCTTGATGAAGTTCATCTAGATTTTATTAACACAATGGTTGATTTTGGTAGGCAACTGGATGTATTTCATGACTTGGCAAGGTATGCTATGAAGGGAAGCTTTGGCAATACATATTATGTCTATTATGTTGACGAATTTGATTTTCCAGCCATTGAGTTTCCTTTGCATATTGTTGATGATAAATTGGAAATCTCCATTGACAGATTTAGAATGGAACATGGAAAAACTAGGTATTTTCCAAAGGAGGTGTTGCTCTGGATTTCAAGGATTGAGGAACAAGTGTAAGAGTTTCTATTGGAGCTATTATGTTAGAAGAGGGCCTTTGATTTACCATAATTTATTCTTTGCCCAGAGTCTTTGTTGATCTCCTTCAAAATTTGCATGATGTTAATGCAACTTTGACGGTTAGCAGTAGAGAATAGAGTGAGGTCATTAGCAAAGAAGAGGTGGGTGACTTTTGGTTCAGAGATAGAGATGGAGATAGGGATACAAACTTTTCCTAAGAGAGCCCTATCAATTGTTTTCGAGAGTCTCTCCATAAAGATGCAGAAGATGTAGGGAGAGATGGGATTCCCTTGCATGATGCCCCTTGAGGAATAAAATAGTCAGTTTTGGAGCCATTGGTGAGAAGGAGATGGAGGTGGTGGTGATGCAAGGGGATAAAAGTAGTTAGTTTTGGAGCCATTAACGAGAAGGATATGGAGGTGGTGGTGATGCAAGCCATAATGAGCTTAGGAGGGAAGTTGAAGAACTCTAGAGATTCTTTGATGAAGGACCATTCTAGTTTGTTAAAAACTTTCTCAAGATCAATTTCAGGAGCATGTTAGCTTTGGTACCCTTTATTTTCTTGAAGTAGAAGATGTATTCTTTGACTATGATGGCATTATTAGAGGCTCTTTTACTAGGGAGGGAGTTGGCTTGACTAAGGCCCAATGATTCTAGGGAGGTAGGGTTTGATTTTGTTGGTAATGATATTAGTAACAATTTTGTAGCTAGTGTTGCACATACCAATGAGTCTAAAGTTTTTCAGCGTGGTAGCATTGTGGCACTTTGGGATGAGACATAGAATGATTTCGTTAATTTAGGGATACATGTTGTTGTGCCTAAAGGTATGGTCAAAAAATTCTAAAACTTTCCCTTTCACCTTATATATCCCAATATATTTGCTTTAAGAAGGGGTGGAGGCCATTATCGCTTGGATCCTTGGAGGGTTTGAAGCTTTTGATACCTTGTAGAATTTTTATTCTTTCAGTGTTCTCTGAAGAGTGGTAGACGTGACATTGGTCAGACCGTTAGGTTCATGACCAAGCATTCGTTTGGTGCGCATGAAAGATGAATGATCAGTCCTGTAAAGGTTGGAATAGAAAAGAGTTACTTGGTTTTGAATGGAAATTTGATCAAGGTGCCAGTTCCCTTAACCATCCTTGAGGGATATGATTCTGTTTCTATGTTTCATGTTGATGGTAGAGGTATGGAAGAATCTGGTATTATAGTTTCCATCACTAAGCCAACTCATTTTAGATTGGATTTTCTAGAAATACTCTTCAAATTTGAGCATGATGTCATACTCCACCATAAGGTCTGTCTCAAGATTCTAAAGGAAGGTACTGGAGGGGTAACTAGTAGAATTTTGGATTACATCTATTCACGGTAAGATTATCTTTATCTTGTGGAATATGTTCCTAAATATGTGCTTGTTCCAAGCCTTAGCTTCCTTTTATAAGAGGTAAATGGCCTCAATTAGTGAGTTTGAAAGGCTAAAAGTATTTTGGACCAGGTCTGGAAAGGAGGGGTGCCCGCACCACATAGGCTCAAGATTAAAAGGCATGTTCTGGTAATTGCGATTGTCTTTACTAAGTTTGACCAAAAAGGGGGAGTGTTCAAAATGGGTTTAATGTAGGTGGGTGAAATTAGATTTGGGGTATTGAAGAATCCATGTGTCGTTGGCCATGCACATATCCTGTCTTTTTAGAATAAGACTTGATTTGGATCTATAACACTTATTAGTCCAAGTGTATTTGCTGCCTTTAAACCCTAGGTCTATCATCTTACAGTGGTTTAGGAGTTTCCGAGGGAATAAATTCTGGTGTTTATACTCCTCCCTTTGAACTTATCTTAAGCAATAAGGACCTAGTTGAAGTCTCCCTCAATGAACCGGCCACCAGAATAGTTTTTGGAGATTCAGCAGACACTTTCCCATAGAATAGTTCTATCATTATAGGCAGTACTAACATAAATAGTAGAGAAAAGCCACGAATTGGGTAGGATGTTACCTTTACCATGACATTAATCCCCTGGGGAGTAACATAGTTATTATCCAGCTTTAGCGAATCTTCTTTCCACATGATGACATTGTTGTCTAAAAATCTCTCTACTACCGACTGGATTTGAGCAACAAAGACCATCTCTTCAATGATTTTAGCGTGCCCAGTCACCTTGGTTTCAAGGAGAACTATCATAGAGGTCTTGTGCATATGGACTAGGTCTTGGCATTTCCTTCTAAATGAGGTGTTGTTCACCCCTTTAGCATTCCAGATTATGTAGTTCATTTGAATCTCCTATATTGTTGGACTCTTTAATATGCCTTTCCCTTTCTCTAAATGGGTGGGCTTCCTTGAATCCCTCAAAAGGTTTAAAACTTCTGCTGGTGGGAGTTCCTTTTTTGATTCCTCAAATTCAGAGAAATTTTCTTCACCGCAGCTAGACAAGCTATTAAACTAGCTTCTCTAGATGACTCTTTGAATTCTTTTATCAACGGCTCTTCTAGTTGATAGACCTTTGTGCTTTGTTTTTCCAGTGCCTCGAATAATTCTTCTAACTCTTTGTTGCCCTGACTTATCACATCTAGCGCTAAAAGAGTTGCCTCATATGGGTCTCCAGCCTCGTTTTCTTATCATATAGAAAACCATGGTATGAACTTGGGGTGAGAGTCATTGGGTCCTGGGTGGTTCCAGGAAGAATGAAATTTGTTGGTGGACCTAAGACATGATATAGTTTATGTCCTGACTGGACATATGTGTCCAATCGCCATACAAATGGGCGTGGAGCACCATTTGCATCTAAAGCTGCTGGCGAAAACCCGAAATGGCTAGGTTCATCCGCTCTCTAATGAAGTAGGCTAGGAAGTGTGGGTCTTTGATGGTGATCTACATTAGTTGTGTCCTGATGTTTAGCATCAGTGTTAGTTGTTGGCCGTGGACATCCAATTCCAGCCACGACTCTGGAATATGGTTCTCCGATAGTAGGGTGGTGACAAAGAAGAGTGGTGGTGGTAAGTAGGGGTTGTCGGTTTCCATTTTGGGGGATAATTTAGGTGTTTGAGGTAATTGAGGGTATACTTAAATGGGTTGCACGGTTGCCAGAGGAGTTAATTGATGTGATGATCATAGTCACATCTTTCGCGGCACAATGATAATTACTTTAATTAGTAGGAAGGGGTTTTCTTTTAGTAGATTTGATGATATTTTTGTCTATGTTAGCAGGAAAATAGGTTTTGTAGAGGGAGCAAAGAATTTTAGTGAAGCAACAACTTTTTAAATACCTATGGGTCGACTTACGAGCCGTAGGACTGACTCATAGATAAGGACTGAAGGTTTTAGAGTTGAGTATGGGACCACAAGATCGGATTACGAGCCATATATTGACCTATAAGCCGCAGTTCACAGTAGTAGAATGATTTAGAGATGTTGAGTCCCAGTATTATAGACTATAATTTGTCAGGATGGGCCATGCAAAGGTCTACGTGCAATAGTCATGTCCATAGAAAGATTTGATAATGCTTAAATATCTTCTTTAAAATCAATAAAAAGAGACAACGGTCGTAGTCAATAAAAATACCCAACGAAGAGTCGGGGATCGAATCTCACAGGGAATGGTATATCGTAGAGAATTCTATCAAGACATTAAGATTGTAAATTCGTTCATTTGTAATAGTAAAATCAAGTGGGTGGATGATTCCACCAATTTAATAAAAAGATTTGGTTATCAATTGTCATAAATAAACTAAGATTTTGGAGAATTCAAGAGTTAACAAACAATCTAGGGGTGCGAGGATTGGAAATCAATGTCTCATAGGAGTAATTGTGCTGCTTTATAGTGATGAACATTCATAAATAGGCTAGGTCATATTCAATGTGCTAATCTTCTTTCGATCTCAAACCATATTTGCATAGAATCTACTTTCGGTCTCATCTATATACTATACTAAACACCCTAATACCTTACTCTACTCTCTCTTTTGAGCAAAAGTAGGGCAAATAGATCTGACTCATAACCTTAATTTTAAAGCAAGTTACATACATCATATCTAAATTTCTAGTATCGAACTAATTACCCACTCCAATCAATCTTTTTTTAGCATCGATCGGAGATAGGAAGTAGGAATTAAGTTTGCAACCTTAACACACAAGTTAACCCCATGCTAATTAACCCAAATTCATGTATGAACAACAACAAAACAGAGCATAACACAATAACCACTACATTAAATAAACACCCAATCCCATAATTGCATCCCCAAATATTGGGTGTTTTTGCCACTCATCACAATAAGCAAATGAGGTATTCCTTTCATGAAATCAGCCATAGGTAACATGCAATTAAGCATTTACAAGCAAACTCACTTTGAATTTAACTTCAATTTGTCAATTTCAAGAATAAAGTTAAAAGCCCCCTATAAAACATGAGAGAATTCTTCACAAGGTAAAGTGCTTCTCTCCAACTCTAAACTCACCAAAAGTAAAAACTAAAAATTATCCCACACACTTTTTCTCTCTCTTTTCGGCTATTTATAGTTTCAAAATTTGGATCAAAACTCGATACGCTACCCTTTGGGTGATGTTAGTCGAGCTCGCTGAACTCATTTGGTGATTCACCATTCATGCTTCAGCTCGCCTTCTCTTCCTCTAAGCTTCAGGTGTTTGAGCCTCAGTCGGCAAGCTCGTTTGAGTTTGCCTTTCACATTCGGCGAATCGATGAGTACCACCTTAGTTCACCTTTCGAGCCTTCACTTTTTCTCCTTGCATTGTCACTTTTGGTGATGGTCAACAAGGTCGCCTTTCTCATTCAATGAGTCATTTTTTTTTGGGAGTTCGCCAACTTGTCTCGCTAAACACATGTGTTGTGCACTGTCACTTTGGGTGAGGTCATTCTCACTAGGCCATTCGTCTTTCTTGCTTGGTGATCATCACTGTATATTGTACACTTTTTTTCACATTTTTGGTCATTCTTTCAACATTCATCCTTTCCTTTTCCATTAGCCTTCATCCCTGCAAATCATCAAAATATTATCAGAACAGGACAAACTAAGGCATTGAGGATAGTAATTATTGAACTAAATAGGCCTTAAATGAGTGCAAATTTACCACTCATCAACACCTCCAACTTAAATTGTTGCTTGTCCTCAAGTAAATCAAGAACGCATGTAGCTCAGTAAGGGTGTCTAAAATAGTATTCCATGAGAGCTAACATGCTAGTGCATTACAAGACTACTCTCTACAACATGATACACTCAATTATGATAAAAAAGCTTCAAATGATTACTAGCCAGTTTCAACACAAGCTCAAGCTCACTTTAGCTTCTTCCCTAATGCAAGACCGCTATTCAATAAATGCATTCGAGTGCCCTCACATCAAGAACGATTTCATGCTCTCACAAAGCAAATCAACAAAGAAATAAGGAATAAATGCAACTGTCACTCTCTCAAGAGAAATGCATGCAAGCTTCATCCCATAGGTTTTCCCATATTTGTAACACGTCGAAATTTGGGTAAGGGAGAAAATGAATTTTGGATTTCAGGTTGTGTCTTCGGTTCCCATCTACGCACCGTAGAAGCTTCTACGGGAAGTAGGCAACAACCAAAGGAAAGGGTGTTGATGTAGGTGAAGTAACGGTGACGGGGTAGGGTGTCATGGTCATATCTTTGGGGTGGGACTTTTCCTAGAGAGAACTTTAACAGATTGAGAAAAAAAATTAATACATGAATTACTTGCATTCATGTATACATATTCCCTAGGTTATATGTATCATTTTGGATAAGAATGTATCTATTAATTTGAACATTTAACATGTTGACTTTTAAAGTAATTTCTGAATATATAAAATAAAGATGTCATTGACCATTGCGAGATACATTTAAATACTTCGAAAAATAAAAAACCTCTCCACTCTTGTCTCTCTATTTCTATAGCTTTCATCTATTAGTATTCTTAGACTTATTTATTTCACAACATATCAATTAATATTGCATTATCCGCTTAATCTGGACTTGCTTTATTTCTTTCATTCAAGAAAATAGTATTTAAAATTGCCATCAGCATATGATAATAAGACAAACTGACACAAATAAAAAAACCCCTTGATAAACTACTAATAAGAACCTCAAAAATAAAATAAAATAATATAGTAGTATTTAACAATTAAAAGAAAGAAACCCAACAAATTAATACCTTTGTCATTGTCCTAAGCAAATAATCCTTTTCACAAGATCAAGCATCTTTCACACATCATTAAATTGTGCATCTCAAAATCAAAATTTTCCCCACAAATAAAAATGCACATCCCTTATTCTTCTTTCTTTCCACTTATTGTTGTTGCACTTCCACTTCTCTACTGGGCTTTCAACTTTAGAAAGCAAACAAAACTAGCTTTTTATGTCCATGATTATTTAAGTGGACTTGACACATCTGCAATAACTGTGGCTGGTAAAGATGGACCACAAACAAGTGTACTTTCTTTTGGTACAATTATTGCTGTTGATGATCCAGTAACTGAAGGCCCAGATCTAAACTCAAAAGTAATTGGTAGAGCCCAAAGGCATGTATATAAATTCACAATTGGATGGTAAAGGACTATATTTGATGTTTTTTATTATTTTTACTGATGGGAAATATAAAGGGAGTACTTTGGAGATTCAAGGTGCTGATTTATTTGCAATGAAGAAAGGGAATTTTCAATTGTGTCTGGGACTGGTTATTTTAGATTTGTTAGAGGGTATGGTATAATGACTACTCACTTTATTGATATTCCTAATTTGAAAGCTATTCTTAAGCTTGATGCTATTGTTAACCACTATTGAATTTTATTATTGAAATGTTGAATGTAGGGGTGTGCATTCGGTTTGAGTTTTTTGGTTTTTGGTTTTGAAGAAGTGTAATCCAATTCGAACCAAAATAAATTTGGTTTGGTTTGGTTTTTCTCTTTTTGGTTTGAGTTTTTTCGATTCGGTTAATCGGTTATGTCAATAATTAGAAACATAACAAAGTTATATTTGCAATTTGAAAAAAAAAATACTTTTAAATATAAATCACAAGTAAAACGTAAAACACAATACTTAAAAGTATATCAATTATAGATGTCCAAACATAAAAAAATAAACTAAATCATAATGAAAATAACTAAAAAGGGACAAAAGTGGTTAATTCCAACTTAATTCTAAACTCACACACACGTGCGCGCACACACACACACACATATATATATAACCTTCCTAACTTGAATGTTAAATTACTATAATATCCCTAACTTAGGTTGTGACTTTTTTGATGAATTGTGACTTTTCCGATAAGTTGTGACTTTTTTCAAAGGGTTGTGATTTTTCGATGAGTTGTGACTTTTCCAAATAGTTGTGACTTTTTCAATAAGTTGGGGACTTTTTTAAAGATTTGTGCCTTTTTCAATAAGTTGTGACTTTTCCAAGGAGTTGTGACTTTTTCAATAAGTTGTGACTTTTTCAAAGTGTTGCGATTTCTTGAAAAGGTCATGATTTTTCAGATAAGACACAAAATATATTTATTCATACTACCCTTTGTTCACTATAAATAGAGGGACTTCCTCTCATTCTCCAACCATAATTTTTTCTAATTTTCTACTTTTCTTCTTCTTGCATTTTAATATTTTTTGTGTAATTTATTGTCGTTGGGTGANTTGAGTTTTTTCGATTCGGTTAATAGGTTATGTCAATAATTAGAAACATAACAAAGTTATATTTGCAATTTGAAAAAAAATATTTTTAAATATAAATCACAAGTAAAACGTAAAACACAATACTTAAAAATATATCAATTATAGATGTCCAAACATAAAAAAATAAACTAAATCATAATGAAAATAACTAAAAAGGGACAAAAGTGGTTAATTCCAACTTAATTCTAAATATATATATATTACCTTAAAAACATGAATTCCTAATTTGAATGTTAAATTACTATAATATCCCTAACTTAGGTTGTGACTTTTTTGATGAATTGTGACTTTTTCGATAAGTTGTGATTTTTTGATGAGTTTTGACTTTTCCAAATAGTTGTGACTTTTTCAATAAGTTGTGACTTTTTTAAAGATTTGTGCCTTTTTCAATAAATTGTGACTTTTCCAAGGAGTTGTGACTTTTTCAATAAGTTGTGACTTTTCCAAAGTGTTGCGACTTCTCGAAAAGGTCATGATTTTTCAGATAAGACACAAAATATATTTATTCATACTACCCTTTGTTCACTATAAATAGAGGGACTTCCTCTCATTCTCCAACCATAATTTTTTCTAATATTATACTCTTCTTCTTCTTGCATTTTAATATTTTTTGTGTAATTTATTGTCGTTGGGTGAGTTCAAAGTTTAGCGGAATATGAGGTACCACTATCCTGATGAAGTAAATCATTCTATCCTAAGAGGGTATATTCCATAACCTCGAGTACTTGAGGAAAATAATATATTTTAGATGATATAATAAATATTTTTTTGCTTAATATATACATTAGTATGTAATGTTCAATATATGAAGTTAACATGATGTAATCTAAATTTATTTGTTTTTGTTAACAATTTCTCTTGTGATGTAGATATATGCTTCTGAATATCTTTTTCCAAAATTTAGAGAATTGTCACGATTTGTTTTTGATGCTCAAGACAATAGTGCACCCCCAATGTATTATGCCACTCTAATTACTAGAATTAAATTTAAATGGTGTTTTTCTAGCTATTGAGAGTCTATTTGTTANTATTTATCAATGCTACTTATGTGATTTAGACTCTTAGGAAGTTTGCTTCAAAATAGTTATTACTTTCTAAACATTGGCCTATTGTTTTACTTATTTACTATTTCTTAATATTTCAGTATTTTAGACGAAGAAAAGTTCATATGACTTGTAATAACGCCAGTTGAAGTTTGTATTAGTTTAATTTTTATTATTTATTTAATAGCTAATTTTATGAGATAAATATTTTCATTAATGCAAATATTTATTTATATTTGGGTAGGTATTTGCATTTAAATTAAAGTATTATGTATGCCACAAATGTACTATCAAGTTAAAGAGATCTTCTAACTTCAAAATATAATCTATCTATCTATACTATCTTAAAAGCATGAACTTTCAAACTTGAATGTTGAATTACTATAGTACCCCCAATTGAAAATACTCAATTTGTTTTATTTATTAAGTTAATTAATTATATTATATTAAAAGTAGATACCTTTTCACATTAAAGAATTGTGACTCATTCAATGACTTGTGACTTTTCCAAAGGGTTGTGACTTTTTTGACATGTTGTGACATTTTCGATGAGTTGTGACTTTTCCGAAGGGTTGTGATTTTTTCAAAGGGTTGTGACTTTTTCAAAGGGTTATGCCTTTTCCGATGAGTTGCGACTTTTCCAAAGGCTTGTGACTTTTCCGATAAGTAGTAACTTTTTAAAATGGTTGTGACATTTTTGATGATAAGGCACAAGTAGCACCTATTCATACTACTATTTGTTTATTATAAATAGAGGAATTTCCTCTCACTTTTAAACTAAGATTATTTTAAGTTTTCTACTCTTTTTTTTCTTAAAAAATCTCAAGTGTTATTTGTAACAGTTGATTAACTTCGAAATTCAAAGAAATTTGAAGTACCACATAAGAAAGAGTTGGTAATTCACTCGTATTTCTTTGTTACGATTTTCATGAGTTAACAGTGACGAGAAGTTGTGGGAGAGTGTATAATATTAAAAAAATATGAAAACTTCAAACGAAGGAGTTTCTTCCTAATTTTGCTAAAACAATGGGCATCAACGTAGTCATTGAATAATTAGTTTTGATGTTAAATCCACTATTTCAAAAATAGATTTTCCCTATTACTTATAATATGATAATATAGTCATGATAATAATTATTTTTTAAATAGATATGTAAGTAAAAATGAATGGAGAAAGTAAAGTGTTGGTGGCAAGAGATTTCAATCAAATGAAACATTAGAGGAGTAACTGAGTGAATATAGCATGAACATATATTTTTGTCTTCCTTCTTCATTGGCTATGTATTGTTCAATAGATTTTTTCTTTTTTATATTTATATTGAGTATGATGAAATTTTATAAGTATGATTTTCCTGTTATTTTGGGATCATTTTAATTTGAGAATATGTAATGTCACAAGATACACTCCTTGCTAGCTATATAAAATTTTGTAAAAGATATATTAAATATAAAGATAAAATATTAAAGTAGTTATGGTGATCCTTATTAGTGTCATTCACATACTAAATTTTAAGTTTGAATTAAGAGAAAAAATGTACTTAAATGGTATCCATCATTTATGTTCATAACCTCAAGATGAAAGGCTATTGGTGACATTTTTTGTATTGATATGTTTTTTCTATTTTTTTTGGTTAGATTTGTTTACAAAATTGAGTGAGGTAAAAAATACTACTACTAAAAAATTGTCAACTCTATGAAAATATGTATGAATCGTTAAAAAGCACTTGTCCTATGTTCTTTCAATCATAATTATTTACTAATAACTTTAACTTAGTAATATTAATTCTATTTTACAACATTGTATAGTATATATACGATACATTGCACATGCCGTAAAATTAGTATATATATATAAAATTTGACTTTTTCGATTTTTCAATTTCATTTTTCTAAATCCGAAACCAAACCAAAAAATCAAATAAAGTAAATTATAAATTCAAAACCAAACCAAAAATCCAAAAAAATCAATCCAAATTAAAATTCGGTTTGATTTGATTTGCTCTTTTGGTTTAATCCAAATAGTGCACCCCTAATGTATTATGCCACTCTAATTACTAGAATTAAATTTAAATGGTGTTTTTCTAGCTATTGAGAGTCTATTTGTTATTGGAAACTGTGAGATTGTTATATTTCTCCTTCTATTTAATTGAACAAAGTGATTTTACATTTCTTAATTTTCTTGTTTGGTACTCTCTCCGTCCCTTTTTAGTTTTCATGTTATGCTTTTCGAAAGTCAATTTGACTAACTTTGAAAGTTAAATAAAATTACATTAATTTAATATTTTAAAATAAAAAATAGATAGTTAACAATTATATAAAAAGTTTAATAAATTACAATTTTTTTCATATCAATATAATAAAGAAATACATCTTAAAATATTAGTCAAAGTTCATATGATTTAACTCTCAATCAGTTAGTTTACCAAAAGCAAGTGACACCAATGTCTACCAAAAATTAGGTTTGTATATCCAGGGGGCTAATTTGGTGATTTAGACATGAACCGGATGTGTCACAGAATTTTCAAATAGAAATTTGGTTCCTATGTTAAAAGGGAACATTATCGAATTTTCTCATTATAAATTTTGTAACCGCTCTTTATTAAGTATGTTGTGAAAAATCTGTATTGTATGCGGGTTTAGTATTTGTTCATAAATTTATTTATATAAGTGACGTTGATTGTTGATATTTTACTCAAAGTAATTATAAAATTTACACAAATATTAACGTCATTTAAAGTAATAAAGCTATAACTAAAAGATATCAATTTAAAATCAAAGGACATAGCTAAAGTGAGTCCCATAATTTCTAAAACAATTGTACAATAATTAAATTGAAGTACAATAAAAAAAAGTGTTTCAACTCTCTCTTATATAATAAGAGAAATTCTGAGTAGAATGAAAATGTATTTCCATTTCCCTCCCTCTTAAATTAGTTGTTGCTTCTTAAAAGTTAAACACAATGAATTTTGATCAATATTTTAAAAAATATAATTTCTTTGAATAGACATAAAAAAGTCACATAACTTTTAGTATTCTTTTATATAGTTTCTAAAAATAATTTTTAAATATTTAAATTTTAAATATAAATTATTAAATTTATCTAATATAATTTTTTTCAAGAGAAAAGAACACTTATACCCCAAAAAAGAAAAATATTTACCCTTAAATGTTTCATTACTTTCATACGCCCTTTTTATTTTAAAATGACATCTATCTATTTTTATTCGCGTGCTGACGTCAGCGCTCACCTTTTTTTCCACTCTAATACCATCACAATATACTACAGTAAATGAATATATTTTGATGGTATCTAAGAGTAGCTGAGCATTGTCTTCATTGAAGGATTGTTTCTTCCTCATTAATACCATCAAAGTATAATATACTCTGGTGGTATCAATGAGTAACTGAATAGTGTTTTCATAGAGGTTTGTTCAGTACTTCAATGAGATTAGTCGATCATCTATGATACCATTACAGATATCTACATATTATCGTGGTATCATTGAGGTACATTTTAATTCTTCCATATTTTTAATTTAAAAACAATTTTAAAAAGAGTCNCCCCTTTTTATTTTAAAATGACATCTATCTATTTTTATTCGCGTGCAGACGTCAGCGCTCACCCTTTTTTCCTCTCTAATACCATCACAATATATTACAGTATATGAATATATTTTGATGGTATCTAAGAGTAGTTGAGCATTGTCTTTATTGAAGGATTGTTTCTTCCTCATTGATACCATCAAAGTATAATATGCTCTGGTGGTATCAATGAGTAACTGAATAGTGTTTTCATAGAGGTTTGTTCAGTACTTCAATGAGATTAGTCGATCATCTATGATACCATTACAGATATCTACATATTATCGTGGTATCATTGAGGTACATTTTAATTCTTCCATATTTTAATTTAAAAACAATTTTAAAAAGAGTCATAATTTAGATATAATTTTAATATTTTTTTTGCCAAAAGAGAAAAAATTATTAAAACATATTTTCTACTAATTTAGAGTTTAATAAATAAGATTATTGTCATGCTCCAAGGCTACCCGCTTGACGTAAACACGAGACCTAGGATCACGAGTCACCCCAAGCTAACCCTGAGCTGACATATCATAAACATACTAAGATAAATTGAAATAAGAGATATTGTGCGGAAGCTTAAAACATGAGATAAATTGAAATGATGGGGAATACCCAATCTAAGTCTGAATATATGAAATGTACTAAGAGGTCAATAACAAATGAAAGATCAAACTCAAATCTAAAGTTGAATCTAATACTATGTCTGAAGTAAACCTCCAACCGACTAGAGATGCTGGGACATGGCCCCAGCTAACTCTAGCAAAACTGAAATTAAAATGAAAGACTAAATGTAAAAAAACATGTCTATCGTCCTCGAAGAATGATGACTCACCACTGATACTGCTGAATACGGATCGGGAACCGATCTACACATGATCTGAATACTGAGGACATGAACCTACATCATGGACCACGACCCGTGGTCTGACCTACGGTTCGTAGGTCCGGCCATGGGTGGTTGAAATTTTTGGGTTCTGGGGAGGGAATTGCAGGTGAGCAACCACGAACCCCACCTACGGTCCGTGGGTCAAACTACGGTCCATAGGTGGCCTCCGTTGGTGGCACCTGTAACTTCTGAAAATCTTCATTTTGTCTTTTTTAGAATCTGGGGTATTACATTATCACCCCCTTGGAAACATTCATCCTCAAATGAAGACTAAACTAGCTGGGTATGGAGGGATAGAGTTGCAAACCCTACCACTAAACACTGGAAACTGAAATTTGACTGAACTAGGTTCCAAGAACATGCAAATACGCTGAAAATGCAAGTTTAATTGAAGGAACATGATACTCAGACCGAATATACGCAAGTGTAATTGAAAGACTAGAGAGGAACTATTACCTCAAGCTGGAATGGAATCAGAAGGAAAAAGATGAGGATACTTGGCTTTCATGG
Source organism: Solanum stenotomum (assembly GCF_019186545.1). Classification (NCBI taxonomy): domain Eukaryota; kingdom Viridiplantae; phylum Streptophyta; class Magnoliopsida; order Solanales; family Solanaceae; genus Solanum; species Solanum stenotomum. The sequence goes on from NC_064282.1 coordinate 48,775,791, forward strand.
TTGCTTCTGCTTCCCAAGTAACTCCTTCTACAGACTGACTCCTCCACAAAACCTTAACTGAAGCGATTTCTTTGTCTCTCAACCTTCGAACCTGACGATCAAGAATTTCAACTGGCACCTCTTCATAAGTGAGACTATCCTTCATAGCCACACTTTCTAATGGCACAATAGATGGTGGATCACCCACACACTTTTTCAACAAGTAAATGTGAAAGACTGGATGGACTGTTGCTGGCAACTCTAACTCATATGCCACTTTACCAACCCTTTTCAAGATCCTGTAAGGGCCTACATATCTAGGATGGAGCTTCACTTTCTTGCCAAATCTTATCATCCACTTCATAGGTGATACTTTCAGAAAAACCCAATCATTGATCTCAAATTCTAAGTCCATTCTCCTTACATCTGCGTAGAACTTCTGGCGACTCTAGGATTTCCTAAGTCTATCTTCGATGAGCTAAACTTTATCCATATCATCATGAACTGAATTTGGCCCTATCAAGGCTGATTCATCTACTTCGAACCAACAACCTGGATATCTACATCTACGCCCATACAATGCCTCATAAAGGGCAATCTGAATACTGGAATGGTAGCTATTATTGTAGGCGAACTCTATGAGAGGTAGATGAACATCCCAACTTCCTTAAAATCGATCACTCAAGCTCTCAACATATCCTCTAAAGTCTGAATGGTACGCCTAACCATCCGTCTGTGGATGAAATTATGTGCTAAGATTTACCTGAGTACCAAGACCTTTCTGAAATGACTTCCAGAAATGAGAGGTAAACTGAGGACTTCTATCTGAGATGTGTAACACCCAGAAAATTAATAGGTGAAACTAGAGCTTAACATTTGAGTCTTGAAATTTACGCATGATTTAGAGTTGTAAAATTGCCCCTCAATTTGACTAAGTGTAAGTTCAAGTGAGGGTTTAAGGAAGGTGAAAAGCATCACTGCCCATACAAGCTCCCTTGAACTTTGCCTTAGCTGTGTGGGAAAAAGACATTGTTCAAGTGAGGCTTCAAGGCACGTGGAAGCCTTCACTGCCCTTAGAAACATCCGTTAACTTTGCCTTAGCCATTTTTTGGCAAAGAGGCAATCTACGTGAGGGTTCACGAGGCGTGAAAGCACTTCACTGCCCGTGAAAACCCTTCCATGAAAACGGCCTTAAGTCGCGTGGGCAGTAGCACACTCCACGCTTGGGTCCATGACAAGTGGACAAGTCCACTGCTCGTGTGGAGCCCTCGTGGAAAAATGCCTTAGCTTTTAAAGTAGTAGCACAGTCCACGCTTATGATTTTAAGGTGGGTTAATTGATTTTAGAAGCATGTAAATGGGTCTTGTATGAATTAATTGAATTGATTGAATTGTGTTATTACCCATATCTAATGTAGAATTATAGATGTTGGGTTGAATGTGATTTATGATTCTTGATGGGTAAATTATGAGAATTTGTACATGAATATGAGAATTATGCATATGCTTCAAGATTTATGTTGAGAATGAAGATCCTATGACTATGGTATAATTGTGGTATTGATTGAAAGATCATTCTCCTCTATACCCTTGCACATTATTATGCATGAATTAATTATGACTATGATGATCTTGTTGTTGAAAGGCTATTCTCAACTATACACTTGTGAATGATGATGACATGTTGTAAAAGGGTTTTCTTAATGTGTATTGTACCTTGAATTGGTAGGCTTAGGGCATCCTCTTCTTGTGTAACTAAAAGGATCTTGACTTAATGAACCTTGAATCGGTAGACCTAATGGTGGTAGCCCTTTCATAAATGATTAATGAAGTATTCTAAGGCTATGTCTTGAATCGGTAGACCTAATGGTGGTAGCCGTTTCATGAGGAGTCTATGAACTATTATAATGATAAACCTTGAATCGGTAGACCTAATGGTGGTAGCCCTTTCATGTCTATAATGATAAACCTTGAATCAGTAGACCTAATAGTGGTGGCCCTTTCTTGAGAATTCAATGAGCTATCCTAATAATATACCTTGAATCGGTAGACCTAATAGTGGCGGCCCTTTCATGTGTTTAATAATGTACCTTGAATCGGTAGACCTAATGGTGGTAGCCCTTTCATGTGTAATAATGTTAATGAGAATGAACTACTCTATAGGAATTTAAAACTTAGCACCGAGTGCATATGGTAAGGTGGAAGCTATCCCCATGATAGGTCGGGTTTCTATGAACACCTTTCTTATCCCATAACTATGTGCCTACATAGGTTATTAGCTAGTGGATCCATCTAAGCTTAAATGTTACCGGTCCTACCTTAGGCAAGTAGACCAACCCTTTACGATGTGGGATAGACACAAGATTCCATAATTTTTTCACATGGTCTATGTTAATTAATGCTTATTCCCATCATGTGAGTTATGTGCTATGGTTACTCAAGAGGTTCTATGAAGTGTGGGTGGTAGTATGGGATGCCATTCATGCATTGCACGAGTAGGCTTTGAGAGGGCTATGATGTGTTTCTCTAATGTTATAATGTCTAATGAAATGAATGTGCTCATAATGATGCTAATGAAAATGCTGACTTAAAGGATTAATGTAAAAATGAATGTTTAACTTGGAATTTTATTATGAGTTGGTTTCCTTGTCATGACTTATTGAATGTGAATGTTCCTTATCCATGAGTATTGACTAAAGATGAGAATGAAGAATGGTAAGTATGTGTATGGTGGCCTCAAAGTGGTACTTAGTATGAATGGTATTATGGGATGCCATTCCTACATTGCACAAGTATAACTTAGGGTTACTTAAGATGATGGTTCCAATGTGTTAAAATGACTTACATGATGATTATGCTTGTATCTTATACCTTTTATACTATAGTTCATGATGTTTCTCAAACTTGGCATATCGCATGATTTTCAACCAAAATGTCCTTTTTAGCATGATTTTTGCATGGCTATCATACTTAGTACATTTTTGTGCTAACCCATATTTCTTCTACATTTTTACAAAGTGCAGGTTTCGGATCTTAAGGTGAATTCTATTGTTCAAAGCTTGGATCGATTCTCTCCTTGCTAGTTGGTGAGTCCTCATGGTTCGAAGATGAGAGATGTTCATTTCTAGTTTCTTTTATGTCATTTTACGTTTCCGACTATGTTGAAGGGTTTTGACCCTATCTTTGATTCTAAAGTTGTATTAGATGGCCATGTGAGACAAAGTTAGGCTTCCACTGTTTTTAAATAAAGACTTTGATTGTATGGATTAAAGTTTTTAAATTTCGTATCGTTTCTTATGTCTTATGTTATGAATGCTATGAGGCTTGTATGAGGATCTTCAGAGTCTTGTATGCCGTGTTTCATCCGGGGTGTAGGCTCGGGTCGTGACCAACATGGTATCAGAGCACAAGATGTTGGGATGATTTTAGGATTGATGTCTCACAAGCCATGTCTAGTAGAGTCTTGTTCATTAGTATGAAACACGCCACATTTATGAATGAGAGGCTATAAGATGTTAGGAAACTACAATTCTTTCATTACTCTTTAAGTTATGCCATAGAGTTTAGCTCTTTAAAGTCCCTTTCCTAACCCTTATCTTGTGTCTTTAAGAAATGAATACACGAAGAGCGAATGCTAGAAGGGTGGAAGAGGAGAACGTGAATCAAGGAGTTCGTCAAGGTAATCAAGCTCCTATTAATCCTCCGGCTATGTCGAATGAGGAAGTTAGGTCGACTGTTCTAATGATGGCTCAAGTCGTAACAACTCAAGCTCAAGCTATGACTGCCAAGCCAATAGGGATGCTAAGACTCATATGAACCTGAATGTAAACACCGTGGCTTCTATATTGAGGGATTTTGTTAGAATGAATCCTCCCGTGTTTCTTGGTTCCAAGGTGAGAGAGGATCCCCAAGAATTTATGGATAAGGTGTATACAACAGTTGATGCTATGTGGGTGACTTCGGTAGAGAAAGCGGAGCTAGCCGCTTACCAATTGAAGGATGTGGCTCAAGTTTGGTTTACTCAATGGAAGAGTAATAGGACGGTAAGAGCGGGTCCCATAGATTGGGAAGCGTTTAAGAAATCATTCATTGATAGGTTCTTTCCCCATGAGAAAAAGGAAGCTAAGGTGGAAGAATTTATCAACCTTAGGCAAGGTAGCATGAGTGTTCAAGAGTATTCTTTGAAATTTATCCAATTGTCTAAGTATGCTCCATCTTTGGTGTCAAATCCAAAGGATGAGATGAGTAGATTTGTGACGAGTGTGTCCGACTTAGTTGAGGAAGAATGCCATACGACAATGCTCCATGATGACATGAATATCTCTAGGCTTATGGTGTATGCTTAACGAATTGAGGATTCTAAACTTAAGAGAAAGAATAGGGAGATGAAGAGAGCTAGGTCCAATGATCAAGGTCAACCAAGGTTCAAAAAGAGATCTTCCAACCAAGAGTCTTCAAGCACTCCTAGGGTTAACTAAGATAAAGGTAGTGAACCTCCATTTCCAAAACCTACTTGCACCAATTGTGGAAAGAAGCATCATGGGAAGTGCCTAGCCGGTACAAATGGGTGTTATGGTTGTGGAAAGAGTGATCATCAAGTGAAAGATTGCCCTACACTCACGGCCAAAGGAAGGGAGGCCAAGCACGCTTCTCTTAATGGTACGGTTCCTATTCCTCCAAATTATGGTTGTTTCTATGCACTTTGGTCTAGAGAGGACAAAGGAGCCCTTTCGGATGAAGGCACCAGTATGTTGATAGTGTCTTAAAGTTGTAAATGTTTTATTAAGGTCCCTATGTTGTTTTGATGTTAGCCTTAGTATGGGTTTACTCAGGGGAGATGGTATGCTTAGAAGGCAAGGTTGTTGAGAGTTTCGATATCCTTATCTCTTCCTTCTATTCCTATTCAAGCTTAAGACAAAGAGTTCCTTGTGGCTTGTTTCATGTTTTGGAGTCATGTGTGATTATGTGTTTCCATGGTCTCCTTATGATATACATGTTCTTGATGAATTCTTGTTTAATGAGAAAATGAGTTTTTATGATTTTTATTCCTCATGTTGATGTGCATTTAGTATAAGTTGACTATATGCTTCATGAGATAAATTGTCGAACATGCTTAAATGTGCTTTTGAGAGTAATTTCATAATTTTCTTCATGATGTTATGATGAACATGCTTGGAGTTGGAGAAGGTAATTCCTCCAATGATATGAGATATGTTGAAGTTTTCATGCATAATAAGTTCGTAGATGTAGTTTCTACTTCCTTGTGTTGCATTGAGTATATTGAGATGGAGTTGATGTTTCCTCCTTGTTTTGTGCATTGTTATGATGTTTCATGCATGATGGGCTGCTAGTCTTGAGTCATTAATACCGTAAGGTGTTTGAAATGTCATTCGAGGATGAATGTTCCCAAGGGAGAGATAATGTAACACCTGGAAAATTAATAGGTGAAAGTAGAGCCTAACGTTTGAGTCTTGAAATTTTACGCATGATTTAGAGTTGTAAAATACCCCTTAAATTTGACTAAGTGTAAGTTCAAGTGAGGGTTTAAGGAAGGTGAAAGGCATCACTGCCCATACAAGCTCCTTTGAACTTTGCCTTGGCAGTGTGGGCAAAAGGCATTGTTCAAGTGAGGCTTCAAGGCACTTGAAAGCCTTCACTGCCCTTAGAAGCCTCCGTGAACTTTGCCTTAGCCATTTTTTTTGGAAAAGAGGCAGTCCACTGTCGCACCCTATTTCGAACAAGCCGAAACAGTTCACGACATAATACGGCTGCCACTATGTCTTTTTGAAAAAAAAAAATTATTTTAGAGTCGCCACCTAAATTTTAAGGAAAATATTAGGCAAACTAGTTTTTAAAATATGTAAATGTAAACTCTGTTTTGATTTGCGAAACCAGTGAGATTCAGAGTAAGGGTTTTGGTTACTCGAGGGAAGGTATTAAGCATCCCTCAGACCCTATCCGAAGATAGTCTTTAAACTCAATTTAGGAAAACTTGTTTATTTATTTACTTTAAAATCAATGGTAAGTAAATTTTATTAGTTTTAAAAAAAAGTAAAATACAAGGTACGACATATATATGTCTATTAGATAAAATTACAGTAGTATGTTTATCATACGGTAAGAAAAAAATAAAAAAAATAAATGCGCTAAAAGTGTATGACAATTTTATGTTTAAAAATATATAGATGTGTCTTATATAAATGTATCCAAAATAAATATTGAGTTTAAAGGATAAGAAAATTTGTTGTTTTATTTATATAGAATTAGGACGTGAAATAAAATAAAATGAGATAGTAGTCGAGTTGCAAACATGTAGTAAAATAACGTGTATATTAAAGTGTAGGGATTTGTAAAAAAAATAGTAAGTGTCATTTGTAAAAGTGATAGTAGATATGAGAAAAATTATATGAAGTGTAACAAAATAATAAATTACGTATAGAGAAAAACTAAGAAGTATAAAATTTGTACCTTTCTGCGTATGACATATATATGTATGTACCTTGTATTTTGAACCTGTTGGCCACATCTAAAATCTCGAAATAACATGTTAAGAAATTAAAAATGATTTAGTAATGTTTGTTTTTTTTAAAAAAAAATGACAATAGCAAGTATTTTCATAAGAGGGGTGACGTAAAGAATATAAAATAGGCCTAGCTATTGAGACTTATTCTATAGTAACATTTATTTTGTTAATAAAATATATAGGCCTACTTTCCTATTTATTTTCTAAAAAATATATATGTTTCCTCAAAGGTAATTATTTTAGCCTTTAAACTAGCCTCAAAGTCATTTTGGGAGTTTTTAAAATGATAAGTTTAAGTAAAGCTAAAAGATATTTTGTCTTTCTTGGGAATAATAAACTTGGTTGTATAAGACTAAAAAATATGACAATTCTTGTAAAATTCATTTTGGCCTTTCAAAATAATATTTCTTCTTCCTTTTGAAAGTAGTATTTTCAAGTACTTTTAGACTCAAGCTACTGCACCTTTTAAACTGTCGAAAAATAATGGTTAGTTCCAAAAATCTATACCTTAAGTCGTGCAAAAATAATTTTTTTAAACTAAAAAAATCTGCTTTGTAAAGTTTGTTAAAGGTGCAGTTTTTTTTTAAGCTAAAAAATCTGCATTTTTGTGCTCAAATCATGCACATTTTGAACTCAAATTCGGCACTCTTTTGAGACTTAAAATGCATCATTTTTTGAACCCAAAATGCCGCATAAAAAAAAAAAACTCTCATAACATAGCATTTTACTCCAAAAATGTATATATTTTGCACTAAAAATCTGCACTACTGGGCTGTTTAAAGCTGCAGTTCTTACCCCTCAAAATCCTGCAGTTCTCAGGATAAAATTTGTACGTTGGCACCTCAAAAAAAACTGCGCTTTATAAAATTGCTACACAATTGTTTTTAATTCTTATTGAACCAAATATTAAATGGATACATTCTCAATTTTAAAGAGATAAACAGAAGTTGTTTCCAAGTTCAGTTTTCTTAAAGGTTAAGCTTTCACAACCAAAAGACATAATAGATGAAAAAACTTCTTTGCAAAGCGTCGTCATAAGCCAAATGGTCATACTAAAACCCAATATCTAGAGGAATGTGAGATGGACTACTGAGTCTTACTCTCATACTAGTTGGTTTGTACAAATCCAAACACAAATAGGAGTAATAAAAAATATAAATGTTAAATACTAATATGTAAAACGTTAGACGAAGTAACCGCGCATATATGTATATATAAAAAAAATGTAAAGCTTTGAACTAAAAAGGAAAGCATTGACACTATTGATGAGATGAGGGCCGCTAGACACGAGCAAATAATGTAGGCTATTGGTCGCTTCTCTGAATTGGACAGAGATGGAGTCATATACTAACTCCAAACGCGCTCCCGAGTGTACATGTGACAAACAAAGAAGAAATAGAATTAGCGACTGAATTTTAGGTTAATCAAAGGCATGTAAAATAAGTACTATGTACTTGTAGGCATACTGTAAATATACTCAAAAACAACAACCACAACAACATAATACTATTCTCGCAATTCCTTGAAGACATTTAAGTAATTAGTATACCAAAAAATTTAATCAATCTAGAGAGAAACATCACAAGAAGAGTCGGGGGAGGAGATGAACACTTATATTATTTTATGATCTTGGTATACAATTAAAGGAAGAGCCACTGGAAAGCTAATCAATTAAATTATTTTGGATAGTAAAGTACTACCTTAACTATAAAGTCGTAAAATAAGGACTGAAGAGAGATCATCTTTAAATGATCACTAAACAAAAAAAAAATCAATCCACAACATTATTAGATTAAAACTAGTCACTCGAGAACTCTTTGGATTAGTTCTTGTAGAATAATAAAATCAGCCCCCCAAATGGAGGATATGTATAAACCAGAATTTTCACATATGTTGAATGAAAGATTATGTTTCGGTTAACTATGTAAAATGACTAGACATTTATCCATACTCTTATATTTCCAGATCTTCAAACAGGGAGGGGGATGGAAGATTAGGAAGAACTGATCTTGAGAGGTTTCAAAACGGCTCATTCAGACTTAGAAAAATGATTATTTAGGCAAAGTTTTGATAAAAAAAATAATCTGAAACATACTATGGAGTTGACGTCAAAGAAATAAAATTAAGTGTGGTAAAGAGTTGGAAAAATACTAGGTATAGTTTCAACCAAGTTATAGTCCTAAAAAATTATACGTAAATTAGAACTTGAGAGGAGTTACAGATGTTCAAAACATTACTGAGTAACGACCTGATTAATAATACTATGAAGGAAAGGTAGAAATATTCACAAAAAAAAAAACAGGTCAAAGTTTAAGGAAAACACTACATAAAGCATTTATTTAACTAAGAGAAAACACTATAAAGTCAAAGCTAATCAAGGCATTCTGTAACTTGAAGCGAATAAAGATTAACCACTATATTAATTATTTAAAGCTAGCATGCTGTAAAAAGAGGTAAGGCTAAGGCATTGATTAATAAGATTAGGGGACAAAATAAATATTAACTTAAACAGATATGTGTATCCTATTAAACCAATGATGGTCTCGTCCTAATTTTAAGAGGTAATAAACAGAGAAAATAGAAGTAACAAAACTTAAATTGGACAATTTATTAAACCATTTTTTAAATCCATTCCAATAAAACAATTTGATATGGATCCCGAGGACACGAACAACTAACAAACTAATTCGAACATCCGAGAACACTGATGACTATCGCATATCTAATAGATTCATAACAAGCAAAACCATATTAAGAGCGAGTAAACCAATTCAAAACTACTTATGATAAAGCTAGGAAGACCAAGCAAACAGGAACATTAGCAAGCTATGATCATAACCACAATACGTAGCTGCGCCTAACTAATGTTCACATGTTAAGAAAGAAGAAGAAGAAATTAGAATTACAGGGGAGCCAAGCATAAACATGAAACTTCAAAGAAATTTAAATCAGCAAATTACAGCAACTGCATACTCGCAGAATCAAAGAAAACGTACTATGAGATCAACGTAGATTAAAACAGAAATTAAAGTAGCTATAAACAAAGGAAAAAGAGACTACCTTCTTTGGAGCAGCAAACTAAAGCTTTGACGTCAAAGATTCCAACTTCGAACTCCTTTCCCGAACTCAAACTCGACAAGCAGAGAGAAAAGAGACAAACAAACAGCTGATTCTCGGATTTTTGGATTGTTTTTCTCCCTGTTTCTGGATTGTTTTTTGAATGTTCCTCCCTTCTTCGATTCCTTTTTTTCTTTTTTTGAATGGGAAGACGCCTACCCTTTTATAGGCAAAAACCAGATTCAAAAAAATACGAATTTGAAAACTAAAATAATGCTGAAAAACAGAGAGTTGCAACTTGATATCAAAATCAATCATCACTTTTTAGATTTTGATCTGTTAGACTTATTTAAATCATGAATTTTGAAAATATTTCGAACAAAAACCTGGCCAGAACAAAGGTGTAGGGGGCGTAGGGGTTTGCTTTTATCAAAGAAAGGTTGATGGACGAGTCATAAAACAAGGGACCGCCGAAAATTGTTGTTTTCCGGCAGTTCATGGCCGTTCTTTGATGGGACGAAGCAGTGAAGGCCATGGGGAAGGAGAAAGTTGAAGGAGCGTCTGGGAACAGAGATTTTCTGGGAAAGGAAAAAAAATTGTACCGTCATTCTGAAATGCTGAAAAGTTGAAGCGATGGTCTTGGAAAAGAAAGAGTAGAAAAGTCTTGTTTGTTTTGGGCCGTTCGATCATTTGATCGGACGGTTACAACAAATCAAAAGTTAAAAGGAAAAGTTATATATATATATATTGAATAATGGTAAAAGCTTAATTAACTAGGACCATTAGATTTAATCGTAGGGTCAAGATTTAAGCTAAAGAAGTACAATCCATGTGCTCGCCTACGTGGCATACACGGATTGGCCGGTTTAAGAAGACTTGGATTGCCAAATTTGCTCAAATTAAATTCATTTAAATTATAATACTTCTTTATTAAATAGTCATAATTTATTAAATTAAAGATAATTATTTTGCAAGACTAGCTTATTTGATAAAATTAGTCACTCTTAAAATTAATATAAATTAGGAAACAATTAATTAACTAAGCTTTCTAACTTTAATAAATGCATGAAAAATATCTATTGCGACAAAAGGAATTATATTTGAACAAAAAATAGATTCGATTCTTAAGAACAACACTTATTTAAAAAATGAGAAAGTAAGTAGTAATATAATTTATTTAATTTTGTAAGAAATAACATTTATGAAATAAATTTATCAAGTCAAATAAATAATTAAAAAATCTTTTTGTATTCCTATAAAAATTTCATAACATATATATATATATTTTTTATTATTATTATTAGATGTGGAGAGCCAAAATTGGGTGTCAACAGCTTGCCCCTTTCTTTGTCCATGGAAGAGAGTAAAGAAGACGTGGACAAGGGAATATTGACACAATCCATTCTTAGGCAACCCACCAAAATACACTTTGAGCAATAACTTGGCAAGAATGGTTATGGGGTTATGGCCGAACTCTGGCTTCCGAGCTGCCTACATATCTTAGGTTTCATGAGAAATCAAGCCACATGTAGTTCGAGAACATAGCAAATTTTATTAAAAATTTGCCCCAGTATCGAATTATGGTAATACTGAAATCTTTTGGTAGTGAGGTATGAAGAGATTAGCACGAATAGAGGGATGAGATATAGTTCTAAAGAAGCTTGAATGAGAAATGCTCTGTAGCAATTTCTACTGAAGACTCAAGGTAGATAGATGAATTTTCAAAGGATACCCAGTGTTGAGTTACAATTACAATCGACTGAGACATGAAAGAGCTATAAGTGAAATTTAAATCTGAACTTCTGCAAATCGAGTTGAGTTGAGTTTTGAAAGTGAATCCTTGACGTAGCTAGTGATGCTTGACATTGCACTAACTTGCCCTAGTTTGCTGCTTAGAGGGAGTTCCTCGTTGTAATGCTTTGTCCTGCAAAACATGTAAATGGGTGAAAAGTACCTGTTGCGGTTCAAAAATTATAAATTGAAATAGTAATGAAAAGAGTAGAGTGTAGATGTTCAGACGACTGTTGACGTCTCTTTTTGTGTTATGAGTGTGATGTAGGTAAAGTAACTTGTAATGTAGAGGCCCTCGACTGGCAGGGTGGTTGTAGTGTAAAAGCCTGCATCTGGCTGTGTAAAGCTTGTAATGTAAAGCCTCCAGCTGGCAGGGCTGTTTAATGTAAAAGCCTGTATTCGGATGTGTAAAGCTTGTAATGTAAAGCCTCCGGCTGGCGGGGCTGTTGTAATGTGAAAACCTGTATCCGGCTGTGTAAAGCTTGTAATGTAAAGCCTCCGGCTGGCGGGGCTGTTGTAATGTAAAAGACTGTATCCTGTTGTGTAAAGCTTGTAATGTAAAAGCCTGTATCCGGCTGTGTAAAACTTGTAATGTAAAGCCTCCGTCTAGCGGGGTTGTTGTAATGTAAAAACATGTATCTGGTAGTGTAAAGATTGTAACATAAATTTATTTTTTGTCGTATGACAGTGTTTCTATGCGTGCTTGCCCCCGATCGATGGAGCTTCAGTGACGTCACTACAACGTGGTCTTCGACTGGCGAAGTGTTGCTTCTTTTTCTTGTATACATGCTCTGATTGGCGGAGTTTGGTCGATGTTTGCTATGTACAGCCTCCGATTGGCGGAGTTCGACGACGTTTCCTATGTACAATCTCCGGGTGGCGAAGTTTGACGATGTTTGTTATGTACAACCTCCAGGTGGCGGAGTTTGATGACGTTTTCTATGTACAACCTCCAGTTGGCGGAGTTTGACAATGTTTTGCTACAAGCTCTAGTTGGTGGAGTTATTTTGACAGAAAATTAAACATCTTATTTTCCTACGAGGGCCCTCTTTTCTTTAGTATTTGATCCGGATCTTGAGCGTACCTTAAAAAATTTAAATGAAATATTCTTAGACATAAGATGCAAGTTGAAGTACTTCGGGAAAATAAAGTAGGGAAAGAGTATTTTGGCTCATGATTATGAGAAGTCGAATGGCGTGTCTGGTCATGCCCCAAAACTTGATGTTATTTTCTTGATTCCTGTGTTCCTGCACTCAAAGAAAATTTTAGTTTGGGAGGGGGTGTTGATTTGTATCGACTCGCAGACTGAAACCTCGTCACTGGAATCCTTCGACGTCTTTTTAGTACCGCACATAGTTTCTTAACCTAGAGACTTGGTAGGTAGATGAGTAGAAAAATATGTTGAAAATAATTAGCTTGTTTTTCTAGAAAATAAGTATACTACGTATATATATATATAGAGAGAGAGATTGTAATTCTCCAGCGTTTTTAGATTATGACATGTTTCGAAGTCCATCGAACTTTCCATTTTGTTGACTATATCCAACATAGTCCTCCTGTAGCTTTTACCCTTCTGATGAAGATTTCCTAGCTCTTTTGCAGACACTGCGACGATCAATATTCTTCAATATTCTGAGGTTACGCTAACTATGAGGAATGTTTCCTAAGGGTATGCAGAGAATTGATCGAGCCTGACTCAGGCTACCTGCGTATCCCCAAGATAGGAATCAGATCGTAACGTAGTTCGAATATAAGAGGAAAGTGAAAAATATGAAATGTAATGACCGGGCCAAACTCAGGCTGCCTACGTATCCAAGCGAAATCAGGTCAGGACGTAGTTCAAATACAATAGGAAAGTGAAAAATGCAAGAGACCAAATCCGACAAGGATTGCCTACGTATCCCACCGCTGGAATTCAGGTCGAGCATAGTTCTAATACAATAGGAAAGTGAAAAATGCAAGGGACCAAATTTGACAAGGATTGCCTACGTATCCCACTGAGGGAATTCAGGTCGAGCGTAGTTCTAAATACATGGAAATGATGATTTTGGGATTTCTAAGGAAGACCGAATCCGATGTGGGTTGCCTACGTACCCCATCGTAGGAAGTCATGTCTATACGTAGTTCTGTTACATTGAAAAATGTAAAAGTACACAAAATAAAAGTTAATCTTGAGGTCTTCAGATATAGTATTTCTTGATGGCGTCTGAATTGATTGGCTTTGGGCTTACTCTGCTGTCCATTTTTGCTAAGATTACCGCCCCTCCAGAGAGTACTCTATGAACCATGTAGGGTCCTTGCCAATTGGGTGCAAATTTCCCTCTGGCTTCTCCTTGGTGAGGAAAGATCTTCTTCAATACTAACTGCCCCGGTGTGAACTATCGAGGTTTGACTTTCTTGTTGAATGCTTTGGTCATTTTGTTCTGATAGAGTTGTCCATGACAAACCGCGTCCATCCTCTTTTCATCGATGAGAATCAATTGTTCTGCTACGTATCCATTTTGCATCGTCTAGACCAACCTCTTGGATAATCCTTAAAGATGGTATTTCCAGCTCAACATGTATTATTGCTTCCGAACCATAAACCAACATATAAAGAGTTGCCCCAGTTGATGTTCTGATAGTGGTGCAATAACTGAGTAGAGCATATGGTAACTTCTTAGGCCATTGCCTGTGACTATCCACTATTTTCCTTAAAATTTTCTTGATATTCTTATTTGCAGCCTTAACTGCCCCATTCATCTGTGGTCGGTAAACCGTGGAATTTTGGTGAGCAATCTTGAACCTTTCACAAGTTTCCCTCATAAGATCGCTGTTGAAGTTGGCTGCATTATCTGTTATGATTGATTTTGGAATTCCAAACCGACAAACTATGTTGTTGAGAACAAAGTCTGCCACTACCTTCTTAGTCACTGCCTTGTATGTCGAAGCTTCTACCCATTTTTTGAAATAATCGATAGCCACCAGAATGAAACGATGTCAATTTGACACGGGAGGCTCTATGGGTCCAATAACATTCATGCCCCAAGCAGCAAATGGCCAAGGGGAACCCATCACATTGAGCTCACTCGGTGGAACCCGTATAAAATCTCCATGCACTTGACACTGATGACATTTTTGCACATACCGAATGCTATCTCTCTCCATGGTCATCCAAAAATATCCGGCTCTTAGAATCTTCTTTGCCAAAGTGAACCCATTCATGTGAGGTCCACATGTTTCTGCATGTATTTCTTCCAAAAGCCTTGTCGCTTCTGCGGCGTCGACGCACCTCAGCAATCCTAAATCTGAAGTTCTCCTATACAGGATTTCTCCGTTAAGGAAGAAATTATTGGCCATCCTTCTCAAAGTCCGTTTCTGCTTGCTTGTAGCATTTTTAGGATATTTTGTGCTTCTATCAATCTTCTGATGTCATAGTACCAGGGTTTTCCATCCAGTTCCTCATCTACATGAAAACAGTATGCATGTTGATCATGTATATTTATATCAATAGGGTCGATGTAATTCTTATCTGGATGTTGAATCATCGAGGACAATGTGCCAAAGCATCGGCAAACTCACTTGGAGCTCGAGGGACATGCTTGAACTCAATCTTTGCGAATCTCGTACTCAACTCTTTAATGCAACGTAGATAAGGCAGGATCTTGACATTCTTAGTGGTCCGTTCTCCTTGCACCTGGTGAACCAATAAGTCGGAATCTCCTATCACTAAGAGTTCTTTGATGTTCATGTCGATGGCCATCCTGAGTTCGAGAATACAAGCTTCATATTCCGCCATGTTATTGGTACAGTAGAACCTAATCTTAGCTGAGATTGGGTAATACTGACCTGTTTCTGAAATTAAGACTGCTCCTATTCCAACTCCAATAAAGTTTGATGCTCCATCAAAGAACATTCTCTATCCATCATATGACTATGATATATCTTCTCCTACAAACAAAACTTCTTCATCAGGGAAGTAGGTTGTGAGCAGCTTGTAATCCTAGTCCATTGGGTTTTCTGCGAGGTGATCAGTCATGGCTTGTCCTTTGATGGCCTTCTGTGTCACATACACAATATCAAACTCGCTCAACAAAATTTGCCACTTCGCTAGTTTACCCGTAGTCATGGGCTTCTGAAAGATGTACTTTAGTGGATCTATTCTTAAGATCAAGTACGTGGTGTATAAAGACATGTAATGCCTAAATTTTTGCGCAATTCAAGTCAAAGCACAACATGTTAGTTCCAACAATGTGTATCTTGCCTCGTATGGTGTGAACTTCTTGCTCAAATAGTAAATAGCTTGCTCTCTTCTACTCGTCTCATTATGCTGCCCCAATACACATCCAAATGCATTATCCATGACAGATAGATACAATAACAAAGGCTTTCCAGTCTCTAGTGGTACCAATACTGGTGGGTTAGACAAGTATTCTTTGATTCTATCAAAAGCCCTTTGGCATTGCTCTGTCCATTTCGTGGCAGCATCTTTCTTCAGTAACTTGAATATGGGTTCACAGATCACTGTGGATTGAGCTATGAACCGACTGATGTAATTCAACCTTCCCAAGAAACTCATCACGTCCTTCCTGGTCTTAGGTGGAGGTAGTTCTTAGATTTCCTTTATCTTTGATGGATCCAACTCTATTCCTTTCTTGCTAACGATGAATCCCAATAGTTTTCCCGCGGGTACTCCAAATGCACACTTTGCTGGATTCAACTTCAGATTATACTTACGTAACCTCTCGAAGAACTTTCGTAAGTCATCCAGGTGGTCTGAATTTCTTTTGGATTTGATAACGACATCATCCACGTACACTTCAATTTCCTTATGGATCATATCGTGAAAAAGGGTAGTCACGGACCTCATGTAGGTTGCACTGACTTTTTTGAGACCAAATGGCATTACTCTATAGCAATACACTCCCCATGGAGTGATAAACATTGTCTTCTTTGCATCATCTTCATCCATCAGGATTTGGTGATATCCTGCAAAGCAATCGACAAATGATTGCAACTCATGTTTTGCACAATTATCGATGAGAATATGAATATTTGGAAGAGGGAAATCATGCTTAGGACTAGCTCTGTTGAGATCTCGATAGTCCCCACATATTCTGATCTTTCCATCCTTTCTTGTCACAGGCACAATATTTGCTAACCATGCGGGATAATTTGTGACCCTTAAAATGTTCGCCACAATTTTGTTAGTTACCTCCTCCTTGATCCTTAAGCTCAATTCTGGCTTGAATTTTCTTGTCTTTTGCTTAACAGGTAGGAAAGTGGGATCAGTCGCTAATTTGTGCGAGACAATATCAGTGCTTAATCCTGGCATGTCATCATAAGACCAAGCAAATACGTCAACATACTAATTAAGTAATTCTATTAACTCTTGTTTTCTTTCAGCCTCCAAATGTATGCTGACTCGTGTCACTTTCATGATTTCCTTATCTCCAAAGTTGACAACCTCTGTTTCATCCATATTGGGTTTCTTCTGACTTTCAACCTGCTCGATCTCGTGTGGCAGATTTTCAGGCATCATGCTTTCATCATATTCCTCGTGATCTTGTTCATCATTTTCACCTTGCTTGGTGGATTCGTTACACGTCATAACCGTTGAACGAGAGTTTTTATTAATATGAGTGCTGAAAAGTGAAAAAGGTAAGTAAAGATAAATTATTTAAAATAACGAGATTTATTTAAAAAAGAAAATAAAGACTTTTTATTTCAAAGCATTCTTGCTTTTAGAAGAGGCAAGCAACAAAAGATTAGACATGATTCAAGCCTCAATTTGATCATGCAAATTTTAAAATTAAGATTACTTTTCCACACTACCAGGGCTCTGGTTGAAATACAGACGGGCTGGTGGTCCGAATCTGTAAGATTTCTCCTGGTTCAGCATCACGAATGGTCAACTTGTTGAGATTTATCCCTTCCTCTTCTCTAGCCATGGCCACAAACAAATTGCCTATTCCTTCTGTGATGTCATCAATGCCAGCTTGATCTGGAATCAAAGCTTGTTCTGGTACGAAGATTGTATCACTTGCCTCCTGGTGGAATCTTCCCAAGGTAGGCTCGTATCCGAGTCCGTTGGTGCCTCTTTTATGCTTCAGTTTGATTGGCTCAACTATACCGTTGGACTTAGGTCCAAGTCCACTCTTTGGCTGATAACCATACTTCAACATTTCTGACGCAACCATTTTTGCTGTACTTGACAATTTGGTATCTTCGGGCTCTGCTTCCTCATTGACCCTTATAGCTTGCATGATTTCCAAAGTGTGAAAAGTGGCTCCGTCTAACTCGTCGGTTACTGGGATAGAATTAACAGAATGAATGGGGTGGTTGAGCTTTCTGTGGACGGTAACTTCTGTGCGACCCCCCTCAAACATTACATATTGGCGAAGAGCGGAAGGAACCACTCTTGCCATGTGAACCCATGGTCTTCTCAGCAACAGGTTGTAGTTGGATGATACATCCATCACTTGAAATAGAATGGGGAATTCAGTCGGCCCTACCTGCAATGTGAGATATATCTCTCCGATGACACTTTTTTGCGCTCCATCAAAAGCTCTGACTTTCACACGACTTTCCCTTATCTCTCCCATATTAACGCCTAAATTACTCAAAGTGGTGAAAAGACAGATGTTGTAAACAGAACCACCATGAATTAAAACTCGAGTCACAATTTTATCACAACATTTGACTGCGATGTGAAGCGCTTTGTTCTGACCAACCCCTTTTGCAGGCAACTCATCATCGTGGAAAGAAATTTTGTTAGCTTCCACTATTCTTCCAATAGTTGCGGCTAAGGTCTCACTTGTGGTCTCTCTTGGAATGATCACTTCGCTTAACACCTCCGCCAAAGCATTCCTATGAGCCTCAGAACTCATAAGCAAAGACCAAATGGATATGTGGGTTGTCGTCTTCCTCAGTTGTTCTTCGACCGAATAGTCTTTAGACCGCATCTTCTTCCAAAACTCTGCGGCTTCGGCATCAGTAACGTTCTTCTTTGGATTCTGTTCTTTTCCAAGAACTCTTTGATTTAGGTCCTCTGGGGCATAACACCTCCCCGACCTAGTCATCCCTTGAGCCACGGCAGTGTCGATCATCTTGCCTTTGGTGTCCGCTCGATAGTCCCATGGGACTGCTTTGGTGTCATACTCAGGCTTTCTAGCAATTAGAGTGGTCACTACAACTCTTGGGAGATATGTTTGGACAGTCAGAGGTTCCCTTAGTTGAACAGTGATAACAGGTTGCACCGAAGATGTCATGGCATCCGCCTCTTCTATTTTTGGATAGTCGGGGGTCTCATATTCGTCATCCAGAGTAACCATGTTGACTTCCCGATACTCATGATTTGGCAAGGGGTTGTTGTTCACATTGGGAGGCGCTAGTGTGCATTTGATTACTTGATCAAAGACTCAATCTGGTTCTTCAAACCATAACAATCTTCTGTGTCGTGTTCTTGGATTCCCGAGTGGTAAGCACATCGTTTGTTTCCATCAAAGTTGCGAGGGATTGGATCAGGAAGTTTTCCTTCAACTAGTTGCAGCACTCCCGCTGTCCTCAACCTCTCAAACAATTGGGCGTAGGGTTCGACAATCGGTGTATAAGTGTGAGCATTTCTAGCTTCAGGATTTGGACGTGGTCTCGGTGCATATGCTGGTCTATTTTGGTGGATTGGTTCTTGGACAGGGACATATGGTCTTGGAGAAGTTTGGTATGCTGGTGCTCGGGGTGGATTATAGTGTGGTTGGGTATTATATACTGGGACATATGAAGTATGCGTAACGATTTAGGGATTATTGGGGTATCAGTGGGGTGGTCCTCCTTGTTGGTAAGTGACAGCTGAAACTTCCTCCTTTTTCTTTTTGACACCGCCAATGGAACCCAATTGTATAGCCCTACTTGCAGCTTGCAATACGATCATAGACTGAATCTTCCCAGATTTAACACCCTCTTCTATAAAGTCTCCCATCTTGACCAATTCTGCAAACTTCTGACCTATCATTGACATCATCTTGTCAAGGTAGATACCTTTTTTAGCTCGAATAAAGTACTTCGAGAGCTCACTCTCATCTAGTGGTGGTTGCACCCTTGCGGCCTCAGTTCTCCAACGTCGTGCATATTCCTGAAAATTCTCAGATGACTTCTTCTGTTTATTGGCCAATGAGAATCTGTCAGTAGTAATTTCAGTATTGAATCTAAAACGAGTCATGAAGTCCTCAACCATTTCCTGCCAGTCACGCCATTTGCGAGGGTCTTGGCGGGTATACCAGGCTAATACTTCTCCAGACAGACTCCGAATGAACAACTTCATCCTCAACTTCTCATTTCTCCCTACACCGACTAACTTGTCATAGTATGCCCTTAAATGTGCGTGTGGGTCACCTTTTCCATCGAACATGTCAAACTTCGGTGGTTTGTACCCTACCGGCATGTCAATGTCTGGATGAATGCACAAGTCATCATAATCCAGACTCTCTGTCCCTCTAGTGACTTGTAAGCTTTTCAATGCTTTTCTCAGACCCTAAAGCTGGGCATTTATTGATGCATTTCTTTCAATCGAGCATCTTTCTCCATTTCTTCATATTGATCGACTTCGTACGAGATATTAACCATAACTGGCGATGTGAAGGTAGGAGCTCTAGCGGCATATACAGGTGAAACATGTGTCTCATATAAAGCGGTGACATGTGCCCCAAGTATCTGCTGCATTGAAGGTATGGTAGAGTTGCGACTAGAGAGGTCACGAACGATCCTGACTGCGGTTGGAGAAGCTGGTGGAACTTGACCGTGGGTAGGGATGTGTTGAGTTAGTTCTGGCTGATTTGGTAAGTCGGCAGAAGGCAAGTGATCCTTTGGGAAGTAGATAGGTGTCTTGAAAGTAGGGAAAGTGGTCGCTGACAGTTTGGCCAAGTCTCGCACTTGACGCAATTCTTCCCTCAAGATCTCGAGTTCTTGTTCCATTTGAGCCAGTTTCTCCTTGTTTTGAATGTCAGCTATACTTGAGAACTTTCAGGATTCTCAATAGGTACTATTATGTTTGCGGCAGCGTTGAACTCATCTTTATCAGTCATTTTTCCCTTTGATCGAAGGTTGTATCGTGAGTCAGCCAGTTTGAAAGTCGACACAAATCAACGTACTTGTGGGGATAAATAAAGAAAAGAAAGAAAAGAGAAAGGGAAACTATGTTAGTTTGGGAAATATTGAAATTTGTAACAAATAAGTAAATGTAACACATATATACGCCAAATCAATGACATTCAAAATGATCCTAATATAGAACCTCTTTTTGCCTGAGGTAGGCCTACGTTGCAATTAGTTTGATAATATATGAATAATTTAAACACATTTTAGATTTGGAGCAAACATAACTTCATTGATTAAGGTTTGGCAATTACAACGATGTAGGCGGTCAGAAGCCGAAGAAAGATAGATAGGCCACATGGCACTTTAAAGAGCTTATGAGGGAATTCAAAGAAGAAATATGATCTACGGCCAAGTTGGGGCATCATCATCATCATCGTCCAAATCATAGTTTGGACCTGGGTGATACTCTGGAGACTCTTCAAGGCCATGCTCGGATGATATGTCTATAACCCCTCCATCTCTTAGGTCATAGACTTTAGAACCTATCTCAGAAACTTCCATGTGATCTTCCCACACTTCTTCTTCTGGGTTTTCTTCAAGATCCTCTTCTGGGTCTTCTTCTGGGTCCTCTTCAGGATCTTCTTCTGGGTCCTCTTCAGGATCTTCTTCTAGGTCCTCTTCAGGATTCTCTTCTGGGTCTTTTTCTGGGTTTTCTTCCTGGATTAAGTAATCGACAGATCCTGGAACTATCTGATTATACATGGGTGTATTGAACCCTATGCGAAGAAGCACTGATTCTCTGATCCAATTAATTTGTCGGCTGTCTACAAACCCCCAATGTCCGTGTGCGCTTGGACGAGCCATATGACTCACGTAATTCCGCCAAGCGTAATACTCTGGCGTACACCAGCTTTCTTCTCCTATTTCTAAATCGATTATGGATTCTCACTCGGCTTGCAGATTTCTTATCCGTTCCAGCGAGACTGAAGTGAAAGCATCTTCGTGTGACCCCATGATTGACCATAGAGCGATGTCTTGAATAACTCCAAATTGCCGCATAACCCAAAGAGGTGCATATGGTTGAATTCCTCTGAGCCCAATTAACTCGATAAAGAAAAGGTATCGAGTCGTTGAAAATGCCAATCCTATTACCCAAGAGAACTTCCATTGGATGGCGTCTCCCGTGAGGTTGTTCAAAAATGCGCGCCATTCTTCCCTTCCCGTTGGCGCACCCACCCAATTTTGGAGACGGTCTTCGTGGTTTTCGATCTTGTTAGGAGCACCTAAGTAGTAATCCATTTGTGGATCACGTCGGTAGAAATGTTCCCTTGCCCAAATCTGTAGCAATATGCTGCATCCTCCGAAGAAATCGTGTCCCCTAATGCAGGCTGTCATTGAACGAAGAACTTGGGCGAGGATCATAGGCACCAGAGTAAATCTTTGTGGATCGTTGAAGATGCTTATAACCATCGGCAATATGTTGATGTCGATAGAATTGGACCATATCGGGAACACCTTACCTCCTAAAAAAACCATAACGAATACCCTTGGCCTCATATGCTCCCATGCTCCGCGAGTACATTCAAATTCACACTGATATTTATAGTAACTTTCCAAACGCCCAAACCTCTGGAAGAGATGGTCTAACTCGACGTGTCCGCTGTCCACATATCTCAATGACCGAAATATGTGTAGATCCAATAGACTTAGAAAGTCACCCGTACAGATAGTTGAGGGGATCATCGACAGCCTCCCTCTAATCGGTAGTTCGGTAAGACTACTGAACTCCTCTAGTGTAGGAGTGATCTCAAAATCCAGGAATTTGAAGGTTACAATGCTTGGTTCCCAAAACCCCATTAGCTGAGTGACAAAGATTTTATCGCATTATGTCCCCAGAAGCGACAATAATGCTCCTAAGTGCCCTTGAATCTCTTCCCTGTGTATCCTGATAATATTTTGCCACCAACTCTGTAGAATGTAGGGCGCTGAAATGACCATTTGGATATCCGGCAAGTCTTGGTTGAGGTTCATCTGAAAAGAGGGCAAAGGGTGTAATGAATTTATTTGCTCCAAATCTGTTAAGTGTTTAAGTTTGGATAATTTATATCAATTTCACACAAAGTTTGTCGTTGAGTTTTAAAAAGAAACTCACTGACATTTGGGTGGTTTCCTAAACGCAACGACAATACCGTAAACTGTCTTGCCTAAGGGTATGCATCATGACCTATTTTTAAGAGTAAGATTTTTCCTATATAATTGAGAATGAAATTGAGTAATTGCGAGAATGAGCACTATCTTAATTGCACAAACTCTGAAACTAAGGAATCCAAAGAGAGTTTCGGAGGAGTGTAGGAACACCCCTCGCGTGTAGAGTGTGTGCATGTATGGCCAAGACTCGATAGAATGTGCAAATGACAATGTAGGGAAAACAATAACAAGTGGTGTTTTCAAGACAAATAAGGAACACAAGCTTGAATTTCACTTGCGACCTTTCAGTCAAAACAATATATCAATAGCAAGCTTAAAAATAAACACGTAATCACAAATGTTGTTCATAAATTGAGTTTTTCTAAGGTTAAAACCTAAGTAAGGTCCCTAGCAGAGTCGCCAAGCTGTCGCACCCTATTTCAAACAAGCCGAAACAGTTTACGACATAATACGGCTGCCACTCTGTTTTTTTGAAAATAAAATAAAATAAATTATTTTAGAGTCGCTACCTAAATTTTAAGGAAAATATTAGGCAAACCATTTTTTAAAATATGTAAATATAAACTCTGTTTTGATTTGCAAAACCAGTGAGATTCTAAGTAAATGTTTTGGGTACTCGAGGGGAAGGTATTAAGCATCCCTCAGAGCCTATCTGAAGATAGTCCTTAAACTCAATTTAGGAAACTATAATTAGGAAAACTTGTTTATTTATTTGCTTTAAAATCAATGGTAAGTAAATTTTATTAGTTTTTAAAAAAAGTAAAATACAAGGTACGACATATATATGTCTATTAGATAAAATTACAGTAGTATGTTTATCATACGGTAAGAAAAAAATGCGCTAAAAGTGTATGACAATTTTATGTTAAAAAATATATAGATGTGTCTTATATAAATGTATCCAAAATAAATGTTGAGTTTAAAGGATAGGAAAATTTGTTGTTTTACTTATATAGAATTCGGACGTGAAATAAAATAAAATGAGATAGTAGTCGAGTTGCAAACATGTAGTAAAATAACGTGTATATTAAAGTGTAGGGATTTGTAAAAAAATAATAAGTGTCATTTGTAAAAGTGATAGTAGATATGAGAAAAATTATATGAAGTGTAACAAAATAATAAATTACGTACAGAGAAAAACTAAGAAGTATAAAATTTGTACCTTTTTGTGTATGGCATATATATGTATGTACCTTGTATTTTGAACCTGTTGGTCATATCTAAAATCTCGAAATAACATGTTAAGAAATTAAAAATGTTTTAGTAATGTTTGGTTTTTAAAAATAAAATGACAACAACAAGTATTTTCATAAGAGGGGTTACGTAAAGAATATAAAATAGGCCTAGCTATTGAGAATTATTCTATAGTAACATTTATTTTGTTAATAAAATATATAGGCCTACTTCCCTATTTATTTTCTAAAAAATATATATGTTTCCTAAAAGGTAATTATTTTAGCCTTTAAACTAGTCTCAAAGTCATTTTGGGAGTTTTTAAAATGATAAGTTTTTCTTAACATAAAGGCCTAAGTGAGGGTTGATAAGTAAAGCTAAAAGATATTTTGTCTTTCTTGGGAATAATAAACTTGGTTGTATAAGAATAAAAAATATGACATTTCTTGTAAAATTAATTTTGGCCTTTCAAAATAATATTTCTTCTTCCTTTTGAAAGTAGTATTTTCAAGTACTTTTAGACTCAAGCTACTGCACCTTTTAGACTCTCGAAAAACAATGGTTAGTTCCAAAAATCTATACTTTAAGTCATGCAAAAATAATTTTTTTAAACTAAAAATTTCTGCTTTGTAAAGTTTGTTAAAGGTGCAGTTTTTTTTTAAGCTAAAAAATCTGCATTTTTGTGCTCAAATCATGCACATTTTGAGCTCAAATTCGGCACTCTTTTGAGACTGAAAATGCATCATTTTTTGAACCCAAAATGCCGCATCAAAAAAAAAACTCTCATAACATAGCATTTTACTCCAAAAAAGTATATATTTTGCACTAAAAATCTGCACTGCTGGGCTGTTTAAAGCTGCAGTTCTTACCCCTCAAAATCCTGCAATTTTCAGGATAAAATCTGTACGTTGGCTCCTAAAAAAAACTGCACTTTATAAAANTGAGAAAAATTATATGAAGTGTAACAAAATAATAAATTACGTATAGAGAAAAACTGAGAAGCATAAAATTTGTACCTTTTTGCGTATGACATATATATGTATGTACCTTGTATTATGAACCTGTTGGTCACATCTAAAATCTCGAAATAACATGTTAAGAAATTAAAAATGTTTTAGTAATGTTTGGTTTTTTTAAAAAAATGACAATAGCAAGTATTTTCATAAGAGGGGTGACGTAAAGAATATAAAATAGGCCTAGCTATTGAGACTTATTCTATAGTAACATTTATTATGTTAATAAAATATATAGGCCTACTTCCCTATTTATTTTCTAAAAAATATATATGTTTCCTAAAAGGTAATTATTTTAGCCTTTAAACTAGCCTCAAAGTCATTTTGGGAGTTTTTAAAATGATAAGTTTTTCTTAACATAAAGGCCTAAGTGAGGGTTGATAAGTAAAGCTAAAAGATATTTTGTCTTTCTTGGGAATAATAAACTTGGTTGTATAAGACTAAAAAATATGACAATTCTTGTAAAATTCATTTTGGCCTTTCAAAATAATATTTCTTCTTCCTTTTGAAAGTAGTATTTTCAAGTACTTTTAGACTCAAGCTACTGCACCTTTTAAACTATCGAAAAATAATGGTTAGTTCCAAAAATCTATACTTTAAGTCATGCAAAAATAATCTTTTTAAACTAAAAAAATTTGCTTTGTAAAGTTTGTTAAAGGTGCAGTTTTTTTTTTAAGCTAAAAAATCTGCATTTTTGTGCTCAATCATGCACATTTTAAGCTCAAATTCGGCACTCTTTTGAGACTGAAAATGCATCATTTTTTGAACCCAAAATGCCGCATCAAAAAAAAAACTCTCATAACATAGCATTTTACTCCAAAAAAGTATATATTTTGCACTAAAAATCTGCACTGCTGGGCTGTTTAAAGCTGCAGTTCTTACCCCTCAAAATCCTGCAATTTTCAGGATAAAATCTGTACGTTGGCTCCTAAAAAAAACTGCACTTTATAAAATTGCTACATAATTATTTTTAACTCTTATTGAA
The DNA here is from genome assembly GCF_019186545.1 of Solanum stenotomum. Lineage (NCBI taxonomy): Eukaryota > Viridiplantae > Streptophyta > Magnoliopsida > Solanales > Solanaceae > Solanum > Solanum stenotomum. Next base: position 48,801,591 of record NC_064282.1, read on the forward strand.
GCAAATCTTAAATGGATACATTCTCCTTTTAAAGAGATAAACGGAAATTGTTTCCAAGTTCACTTTTCTTAAAGGATAAGCTTTCACAACCAAAAGATATAATAGATGAAAAAACTTCTTTGGAAAGCGTCGTCATAGGCCAAATGGTCATACTAAAACCCAATATCTAGAGGAATGTGAGATGGACGACTGCGTCTTACTCTCATTCTAGTTGGTTTGTACAAATCCAAACACAAATACGAGCAATCAGAAATATAAATGTTAAATACTAATATGTAAAACATTAACCGAAATAACCGCGCATATATGTATATATAAAAAAGTGTAAAACTTTGAACCAAAAAGGAAAGCGTTGACACTATTGATGAGATGAGGGCTGCTAGACACGAGCAAATAATGTAGGCTATTGGTCGCTTCTCTGAATTGGACAGAGATGAAGTCATATACTAACTCCAAACGCGCTCTCGAGTGTACATGTGACAAACAAAGAAGAAATAGAATTAGCGACTGAATTTTAGATTCATCAAAGACATGTAAAATAAGTATTATGTAGTCGTAGGCATACTGTAAATATACTCAAAAACAACAACCACAACAACATAATACTATTCTCACAATTCCTTGATGACATTTCAGTAATTAGTATACTAAAAACTTTAATCAATCTAGAGAGAAACATCACAAGAAGAGTCGGGGGAGGAGGCGAACACTTATATTATTTTATGATCTTGGTATACAATTAAAGGAAGAGCCACTGGAAAGCTAATCAATTAAATTATTTTGGATAGTAAAGTACTAACTTAACTATAAAGTCGTAAAATAAGGACTGAAGAGAGATCATCATTAACTGATCAGTAAACATAAAAAAAATCAATCAACAACACTATTAGATTAAAACTAGTCACTCGAGAACTCTTTGGATTAGTTCTTGTAGAATAATAAAATCAGCCCCCCAAATGGAGGATATGTATAAACCAGAAATTTCACATATCTTGAATGAAGGATTATATTTCGGTTAACTATGTAAAATGACTAGACATTTATCCATACTCTTATATTTTCTAGATCTTCAAACAGGGAGGGGGATGGAAGATTAGGAAGAACTGGTCTTGAGAGTTCGAAACGGCTCATTCAGACTTAGAAAAATGATTATTTAGGCAAAGTTTTGATAAAAAAAATAATCTGAAACATACTATGGAGTTGACGTCAAAGATATAAAATCAAGTGTGGTAAAGAGCTGGAAAAATACTAGGTATAGTTTCAACCAAGTTATAGTTCTAAAAAATTATACGTAAAATAGAACTTGAGAGGAGTTACAGACGTTCAAAACATTGCGAGTAATGACTTGATTAATAATACTATGAAGGAAAGGTAGAAATATTCACAAAAAAAAACAGGTCAAAGTTTAAGGAAAACACTACATAAAGCATTTATTTATCTAAGAGAAAACACTATAAACTCAAAGCTAATCAAGGCATTCTATAACTTGAAGCGAATAAAGATTAACCACTATATTAATTATTTAAAGCTAGCATGCTGTAAAAAGAGGAAAGGCTAAGGCATTGATTAATAAGATCAGGGGACAAAATAAATACTAACTTAAACAAATATGTGTATCCTATTAAACCAATGATGGACTCGTCCTAATTTTAAGAGGTAATAAACAGAGAAAAGAGAAGTAACAAAACTTAAATTGGACAATTTATTAAACCAATTTTTAAATCGATTTCAATAAAACAATTTGATATGGATTCCGAGGACACGAACAACTAACAAACTAATTCGAACATCCGAGAACACTGATGACTATCACATATCTAATAGATTCATAACAAGCAAAACCATACTAAGAACGAGTAAACCAATTCAAAACTACTTATGATAAAGCTAGGAAGACCAAGCAAACAGGAACATTAGCAAGCTATGATCATAGCCACAATACTTAACTGCGCCTAACTAATGTTCACATGTTAAAAAAGAAGAAGAAATTAGAATTACAAGGGAGCCAAGCATAAACAGGGAACTTCAAAGAAATTTAAATCAGCAAATTACAACAACTACATACTCACAGAATCAAAGAAAACGTACTATGGGATCAACGTAGATTAAAACAGAAATCAAAGTAGCTATAAACAAAGGAAAAAAAGACTACCTTCTTTGGAGCAGCAAACTAAAGCTTTGACGTCAAAGATTCCAACTTCGAACTCCTTTCCCGAACTCAAACTCGAGAAGCAGAGAGAAAAGAGACAAACAAATAGCTGATTCTCGGATTTCTGGATTGTTTTTCTCCCTGTTTCTGGATTGTTTTTTGAATGTTCCTCCCTTCTTCGATTCCTTTTTTTCTTTTTTTTTGAATGGGAAGATGCCTACCTTTTTATAGGCAAAAACCGGATTAAAAAAAATACGAATTTGAAAACTAAAATATTGCTGGAAAACAGAGAGTTGCAACTTGATATCAAAATCAATCATCACTTTTCAGATTTTGATCTGTTGGACTAATTTAAACCACGAATTTTGAAAATATTTCGAACAAAAACCCGGCCAGAACAGAGGTGTAGGGGGCGTATGGGTCTGCTTTTATCAGAGAAAGGTTGATGGACGAGACATAAAACAAGGGACCGCTGGAAATTGTAGTTTTCCGGCGGTTCATGGCAGTTCTTTGTTGGGACGAAGCAGTGACGGCCATGGGGAAGGAGAAAGTTGAAGGAGGTCTGGAAATAGAGATTTTCTGGGAAAGGAAAAAAATTGTACCGTCTTTCTGAAATGCTGAAAAGTTGAAGCGATGGTCTTGGAAAAGAAAGAGAAGAAAAGTCTTGTTTGTTTTGGGCCGTTCGATCATTTGATCGTACGGTTACAATAAATCAGAAGTTAAAAGGAAAAGTTATATATATATATATATATATATATATATATATATATTGAATAATGGTAAATGCTTAATTAACTAGGACCATTATATTTAATCATAGGGTCAAGATTTAAGCTAAAGAAGCACAATTCATGTGCTTGCCTACGTGGCATACACGGATTGGCCGATTTAAAAAGACGTGGATTGCCAAATTTGCTGAAATTAAATTCATTTAAATTATAACTACTTGTTTATTAAATAGTCATAATTTATTAAACTAAAGATAATTATTTTGCAAGACTAGCTTATTTGATAAAATTAGTCACTCTTAAAATTAATATAAATTAGTAAATCATTAATTAACTAAGCTTTCTAACTTTAATAAATGCACAAAAAATATATATTGCGACAAAAGGAATTATATTTGAACAAAAAATAGATTTGATTCTTAAGAACTACACTTATTTAAAAAATGAGAAAGTAAGTAGTAATATAATATATTTAATTTTGTAAGAAATAACATTTATGAAATAAATTTATCAAGTCAAATAAATAATTGAAAAATCTTTTTGTATTCCTATAAAAATTTCATAACATATATATTTTATTATTATTGTTATTATTATTATATGTGGAGAGCCAAAATTGGGTGTCAACATCCACGTGAGGGTTCACGAGGCGTGAAAGCACTTCTCTGCCCGTGAAGACCCTTCAGTGAAAACTGCCTAAGTCACGTGGGCAGTAGCACACTCCACTATACACTTGTGAATGATGATGACATGTTGTAAAAGGGTTTTCTCAATGTATATTGTACCTTGAATTTGTAGGCTTAGGGCATTCTCTTCTTGTGTAACTAAAAGGATCTTGACTTAATGAACCTTGAATCGGTAGACCTAATGGTGGTAGCCCTTTCATAAATGATTAATGAAGTATTCTAAGTCTATGTTTCAAGGTAAACCTAATGGTGGTAACCCTTTCATGAGAAGTCTATGAACTACTATAATGATAAACCTTGAATCAGTAGACCTAATGATGGTATCCCTTTCATGTGTATAATGATGAACCTTGAATCGGTAGACCTAATGGTGGTGGCCCTTTCTTAAAGATTCAATGAGCTATCCTAATAATGTACGTTGAATCGGTAGACCTAATGGTGGCGGCCCTTTCATGTGTTTAATAATGTACCTTGAGTCGGTAGACCTAATGGTGGTTGCCCTTTCATGTGTAATAATGTGAATGAGAATGAACTACTCTATGGGAATTTAAAGCTTAGCACCGAGTGGATATGGTAAGGTGGAAGCTCTCCCCATGATAGGCCGGGTTTCTATGAACACCTTTCTTATCCCATAAATATGTGCCCACATAGGTTATTATCTAGTGGATCCACCTAAGCTAAAATGTTATTGGTCATACCTTAGGCAAGTAGACCAACCGTTTACGGTGTGGGATAGACACTGAATTCCATGATTTGCTTACATGGTCTATGTCGGTTAATGCTTATTCCCATCATGTTAAATATGTGCTATGGTTAGTCAAGAGGTTCTATAAAGTGTGAGTGGTAGTATGGAATGCCATTCATGCATTACACGAGTAGGCTTTGAGAGGGATATGGTGTGTTTCTCTAATGTCATAATGTCTAATGAAATGAATGTGCTCATAATGATGCTAATGAGAATGTTGACTTAAAGGCTTAATGTAAAGATAAATGTTTAACTTGGAATGTTATTATGAGTTGCTTTCCTTGTCATGACTTATTAATTGTGAATGTTCCTTATCCATGAGTATTGACTAAATATGAGAATGAAAAATGGTAAGTATGTCTATGGTGGCTCAAAGTGGTACTTAGTATGAATGGTATTATGTGATGCCATTCCTACTTTGCACAATGATAACTTAGGGTTACTTAAGATGATGGTTCCAATGTGTTAATGATTTGCATGATGATTATGTTTGTATCTTATGCCTTTTATACTATAGTTCATGATGTTTCTCAAACTTGGCATATCTCATGATTTTCAACCAAAATGTCCTTTTTAGCGTGATTTTTGCATGCTTATCATACTTAGTACATTTTTGTGCTAACCCATATTTCTTCTACATTTTTACAAACTGTAGGTTCTAGATCTTAAGGTGACTTCTATTGTTCAAAGCTTAGATCGATTCTCTCCTTGCTAGTTGGTAAGTCCTCATGGTTCGAAGACGAGAGTTGTTCATTTCTAGTTTCTTTTATGTCATTTTACGTTTCAGACTATGTTGAAAGGCTGTGACCCTATCTTTGATTCTAAAGTTGTATTAGATGACCATGTGAGAGAAAGTTAGGCTTCCACTATTTTTAAATAAAGACTTCGATTGTATGGATTAAAGTTTTGAAATTCTGTATCATTTCTTATGTCTTATGTTATGAATGCTATGAGGCTCTTCAGAGTCTTGTACGCCGTGTTACGTCCGGGGTGTAGGCTAGGNTATCTTTGATTCTAAAGTTGTATTAGATGGCCATGTGAGACAAAGTTAGGCTTCCGCTGTTTTTAAATAAAGACTTCGATTGATGGATTAAAGTTTTTAAATTATGTATCATTTCTTATGTCTTATGTTATGAATGCTATGAGGCTTGTATGAGGCTCTTCAGAGTCTTGTATGCCGTGTTACGTCCGGGGTGTAGGCTAGGGTCGTGACAAGATAATAGACAAAGGAACCCCATGCAACCTGACTATCTCATTAATGTAAAGCTTGGTGTAGTCCTCCAACGAATCTGTAGTCTTGACAACCAAAAAGTGCGCGGACTTATTAACTCCGTCTACTATCACCCAAATGGAGTCATGCTGTCTGCAAGTACGAGGTAAACCTGTAATAAAGTCCATATTTATCACTTTCCACTTCCATGTAGGAATGTTAATCTCTTGAGTCATACCTCATGGTTTCTGTTGTTTTACCTTCACCCGTTGACAATTAGGGAACTTAGCAACAAAATCTGCTATATCCCTTTTCATACCATTCCACCAAAAGAATTCCCGCAGATCACGGTACATCTTAGTGGTGCCTAGATGAATAGAATACCCAGAGTTATGGGATTCTGTAAGGATCTGCTATATCAACTCACCCACCTTAGGAACACATAAACGACCATGGTAGCAAAGCACACCATCTCCCCTTTGGGAGAAAACCTCAACTTTCTGTGGACGAACTGTACCTTTCAATTGAAGCAGTATAGGATCACTGTCTTATTTTTCCTTAACCTCCGCGACCAATGAAGATTCTGACCCATTCTGAACTATCACATCATCACCTAATATGTTCATAAGGCAAACTCCTAAGCGAGCAAGCCGGTGAACTTCTTTTGCTAATTACTTCATTTCTTCCTCAACATGTGCTACACTACCCATCGATAGTTTGCTAAGAGCATCAACTACTACATTAACCTTACCAGGATGGTAAAGCACACTCATGTCATAGTCCTTGAGGAACTCAAGCCATCTTATCCGGCGAAGATTCAACTCTTTCTGGGTGAACACATACTGAAGGCTCTTATGGTCTGTGAACATATCTACGTGAACACCATACAAGTAATGTCTCCAAATATTTAGGGCAAATACCACAATTGCAAGCTCGAGGTCATGAGTCAGATAGTTCTTCCCATGCACCTTAAGCTGTCTGGAAGAATAAGGTATAACCTTACTTTGCTGCATCAACACACAACCTAGGCCGACTTTGGATGCATCACAATAGATCACATAACTGTCTGAACCTTCTGGGAAAGTCAAAACATGAGCTGTAGTCAACCTAGTTTTCAATTTTGAGAAGATCTTCTCACACTCATTTGACCACTAAAACTTAACCTTTTTCTGAGTCAACTTAGTCAATGGAGAAGCTATGGATGAAAATCCTTCTATGAACCTTCTGTAATCACCGGCTAAACCCAAGAAACTTATGATATCTATAAGAGAGGTGGGTCTGGGCCATTGTTTCACTACCTCTATTTTCTGAGAATCTACTCAGATCCCTTTACTAGACCCTATATGCCCAAGGAAAGCAACTGATTGTAACCAAAACTCACATTTGATAAACTTAGCGAATAACCAGCGATCTTTGAGAGTTTGCAGAACAACCTCAGATGAGTCACATGTTCTTCCTCATTCCTAGAGTAAATGAGGTTATCATCAATAAAGAGGATAACGAACAAGTCCAAATACTACTTGAACACCCTGTTCATTAAATCAATGAAAGTTGTAGGAGTATTGGTAGTCCAAATGACATTACTACAAATTCATAATGACCATACTGAGTTTTGAAGGCTGTGTTTAGGATGTCACTATCTCTAACTCTGAGCTGATGATAACTAGATATGAGGTATATCTTCAAAATATGACTAGCACCCTAAAGTTGGTCGAACAAGTCATCAATATTGGGGATAAGGTACTTATTTTTTATGGTGACTTTGTGCAACTGACGGTAGTCAATGCACATCCTGAGAGAACCATCTTTTTTTTCACAAACAACACTAGTACACCCTATGGGGGATATACTGCGTCTGATGAAGCCCTTATCTAGAAGGTCTTTCAACTAATCTTTCAATTCCTTAAGCTAAGCTGGAGCCATTTTGTGAGGAGGATTAGAAATAGGCTGGGTATTTGATTTGAGATCAATGCCGAAGTCAATTTCCCTTTCGGGAGGAACTCCGGGAAGATCTTCTGGAAACACTTCTCAAAACTCATATACTACAGGAACTGACTCAAGAGTTGGGGTTTTGGAGCTGAAATCCTTAACCCAAACTATATGATATATATACCCCTCGGAAATCATCTTTATAGCCTTAAGGTAAGAGATAAATCGACCCATAGGCACTGTGTTTCTACCCTTCCATTCAAAGATTGGCTTGTTTGGAAACTGGAAACAGACGATCCTAGTTCTACAATCGACTGAGGCATAATAGGAATGTAATCAATTCATGCCTAGAATGATATAAAAGTCTATCATTTCTAACTCTACAAAATCTGCTGAGGTGATTTTCTGAGAGACTGCGACAGGGCAATTTCTGTATACCTGTCTAGCTATAATTGGGTCACCAACTGGTGTAGAGATTGAGAAGGGTTTTGAAAGAGTTTATGGACTTACACAGAAATTTACTGCTATATATGAAGTTACACAAGAAAGAGTAGCCCCTGGATCTAACAAAGCATAAATATCTAAGTGAAAGACTCGTACCGTACCAGTGACCACATCAGGAGAATCTTCCTGGTCCTGGCGAGCCTGGAGAGCATACAACCTATTCTGGCGCTGACCGTCGCCTGTAGCAAATGAAGCACCCTGCTGAGTTGGGCGACCTGCTGGTGTTGATGGAGCTGTAGACTGAGCCCTACTATTATTACTTCCTTGTCCCTATTTAGAAGAAGGGCAATCCCTCAACATGTGACCAGTCTGACCAAAACCAAAACATCATTCTTTGCCTGCAAGGCACTCGCCCGGATGGTTTTTGCCACAGTTTAGACAAGCTGGGTAGGTCTTGTTACCTGACACACTCCCATGAGACTTAGAGCTTGATGCCCTACCTTTCTGATCCTGTCGAAACCTGGGGGATGGAGCACTAGCTGATGAAGGTGATAGAGCTAAAGTCTTTTGCTGAAACTGTGAGCGATTTCCACCACCCAATTTCTGCTTAGAGTACTCATAGTTACCTGTCCTAGCCTGCTTGTTGTCCTTAGCCTGTTCCCTAAGCTTGTCTCCCTCAACCTGCTAAGAATGAGTCATGAGCCTAGAGATACTCATATCCTCCAACAACATAGCATTTTTGCACTCTGTCTTCACCAAGTTAGATACCCCAAATAGGAACTTAGTCATTTGTGCCCTGGGATCGGCAACCATATGTGGAGCATACCTAGAGAGTTGGGTGAACTTCAACCCATACTCTTGGATTGACATGGAACCTTGCCTTAAATTTATAAATTCCTGAGCCTTAGCCTCATTCAACTCTCTTGGGAAGAACCTGTCCAGAAAAGCTCTGGTAAAACACTCCCAAGTCACAGGAGCTACATTCTCACCCCTATTGTCTTTCTACTGTGAACAAAATGTAAGCCACATCCTTAACCGAAGAGGTCTCATACAAGTCCTTATCATAATCATGAACATAAGTACATAGAAATGATGCGGAATTTAAAACTTTTACAATAAAAGTCTTTTTCATAAAAGGAATATAAGAGTCTAGACCTTGTCTCAAAGCAACTATATAATACAATCGAGTACAAACTTTAGGTACACAACCCTTTACAATATAGTCTTGAATATAGAAAGTACAATGGAAACTAGAAAAAAATATCAAGTTGTCCTCAAACCATGAGGACTCACCAAGCTTAGGGAATAGTCAACCCAAGCATCACTTGAAAAGAGAAATATGTCTCAACGACCGGAACCTACACTTATAAGAAAATTTAGAGAATATGGGTTAGCACAAATAATGTACTAAGTATGGAACAATGCATAAAAATCCTTAAAACATGCATAAAAGGGACATTTAGTTGAAATCATGCTTTTGTCAAGTTTAAAAGCCATAATGCTCATTTAGAGTAATCACATAGTCAAATCATACCATAAGCCACCCTAGGCTACCATAGTCATGCATAACTTACCTTGACCTAATCATTATCCAACACTCATAGATAAAGAGATATTCATGTTCATAGTTCATAATAATAGAAAGTCACTCTTAACATCAACCCATATCATGCATACATAGATTCATACATCTTCATGTCATGAGTAACCCACACCACAACTCCTTCATAAGTCCACTTGTGCAATGTACAAATGAAGTCCCATACCCCCACTCATACTAAGCAAAACTCATTAAGAAGTCATAAGTATAGCTCATATTCATGTTCATGTTCATATTCATGGTACATAGTCAAGGTTCATGATCATGGTTCATATTCATGTAAAATATGCATTAACTCATAAATCATCATGTCATCAATTACATACCACAATCACTCTCAAAGCTTACTTGTGAAATGCATAAGTGAAGTGCCATACCCCCACTCACACTAAGCAAGACCCCTTAAGTAATCCTAGTTCTTATTCATAGTTCATATTCTTGTTCTTGTCATGTCATAGATCATGTTCTTGTCATGTAGGGAAATATAGCCTTAACCGACATAGACCATGTGAGCTACATAGAATCCGGTGTCATGAACCCATACCGAAAAGAGGTGTTCTACTTGCCTAAGGTAGAGCTAACATGTTTAGATTATAAGTGGATCCACTAGCTAAGAGACCTATGTGGGCACATAGTTATGGGATATGGAGATTGCTACTAGAAACCCGAACTAACTGAGGTATAAGGTTTCCATCTCATATTTCTATCCACTCAGTGCTAAGCTTAATTACCTTTAATAATCATGTTAAGTCTTTACTTTATATTCATGTTCTCGGAAGAATGCGTATCACTCAAACCATCATCATATCATGGTAGCTCATGGATTCATTACGTGAGAATGTCCTTTCAACCTTAGAATCATTAATAAGTGAGTAAACCTCTCATATCATGTTCATAGTGTTTCATGAAAATAGCCTTTCAATCAACATAACAAAATTATAGCTAAAACCCCAATTCTTGGGGTGTGATTATGTGTTTATGTGCTGATTTAGCTTATAGGGATTGTTAATTGTTAGTTTAAATGTTGTTTAGAAGTTATTTCAATCAATAATTGTGGTTTAATTTAAAGAATTGTAGTTGCAAATGCAGTTCTACCTTCGTATTTTTGGTTTACTCGAGAAAGAGGTTTTAAAACCAAGATTATTGATTGATGGTCTGTGGGTATTGGGCTGTCATGGGTTCAGCTTGAGAGAGTGAATCATAAACCCTTTTCCACACATTCAGCTTGAGAGAGTGAATGGACTAAGGCGTAGGCTGTTCTTATTTTGCATGCTTATCGACCTTTGAGAGAAATCGACTTGATTCAGGGTAAATTGTTTGAGAGAAAGTCTACCTCCTCTATAGTCTAGCCTATTTAATGATTTACAACTATTTTCTAACAGTTGCAATTACCTATTTGTCTACATTAGCCTATAATCAAATCACATCCCAAGAACTCGTCTCATTATTGTTATCTTTGTGTTATTTGTTGCTACTGTAGTTGATAACTGAAAACCTAAACCCCGCTTATTTGACATTCGTGTCACCCCCTGATTTACATTATGTTTTTATTCATAAATGTCTATTCCTATGGCTGAAATGAACATATTCACACTTTACTCTTGAATCTTAAACACGTACCATTCCATGTGGGATTCGACCCGAACTCATTTAGTTGGATTATTATACTGATTAATGACCATTGACACTTAGAATTGGATGAAGTGTCTTTGAAATGTTATTAATCTGCCTACACCCTGGACGTGGCCGGCACTCGAGAACCATTGATGGTCCCCAAGCTAACCCTCATCCTGGCTAATTACAAGTGAAAGACTAACTCAAGCACACAAAGCTTAAGAATTGAATAAAATTCAATAAAACTCAACTTTGAAAATCTTTAACTCAAGTGAACAACTCAAAATAAAAAATAAACATTCAACTAGCCAACAATAGGCACTCGAGTCTTTAATACATTTATAAGATAAATGAAACAGACTTCTCAAACTCTACAGTCTATCTACGAAGATTCTAACTAACAAAGATGGAAGTTGGGACAAGACCACGACATCCTGACAAAACTGAAAAGTAAATGAAATACTCCGGAAGCAAGGAGGCTCACCATAGCTTACTCGAACTGCATGTGGTATCAACGAAGCACCTGTTGATGAACTTGAATACTTGTATCTGCATCATGAAATGATACATGCCAAATGGCTTAGTACGTGGAATGTACGAGCATGTAAGGGGAATTCTAAAGCATAACATAAGCTTGTACTTGAGAAAAAGGAAACATACTTTCCTCTTCTCAATTCACTCAACTAACTCAACTCAGGAATAAGATACTCTACTCAAAGATAAAATATTGAACTTAGTGAAATAAGGCTCAACTCAATAATAAGATATTCAACTCAGTGAAATAAGGATCAACTCAATGATAAGACACTCAACTCTTGGTACTCAAACTGTGGATACTCAACTCAATATAAAGCAACAATAAGATTTGGAATATATGGAAAACTTTTAAAATAGTAGAAAGCAACTCAATGTATTCAAGAATACAATATACTCAGTTTGTATGCAATGATACAATATAAACTTTGTTTATATATGAAATACAAGTAAACTCTGTGTATATAAAATACAAATATGTCTGTGGGAGTTTCTCTAACCGACAACCATCACTATGAGCTATGTGATGATACAACGTCTCGCCCACGCTGCCAGAATTGTCCTATACTTTGCCAGGGTATAAGACCTACTCACTAAGTGGATCCACTAGTCTATGATAAAATGCATTAAAGAATTATCTAAAAAGTATGACCCGTTCTACCCATGTTGGCTACATGGTTGAAGGGGGCTGTGAGTTATCTGATCTCTCCCCCATATCTGTGCTCAATACTACCCCCAAAATATACTAGCTCATATGTTTAAAAACATAACTTTTTATGTGGTATGAGATTATTACTCAAAAATCTCTCTTAAAAGAGATGGTACTCAAACTGCTCAAAACTCTTTTCGAAATCTCAGTTTCCTCTCATCTTAATGTGAAAATATTTACTCTTGAGAATACTTAGTTCCCATATATCATTTTTAAAGAAAATGAACTCACCTCTGCTCTTTCTCAAAAATATTTCAAAATAATATTATAATACGATCATTGATGACTCGAGAAGTCATACTGCATAAACATTGATGGTATATATAGATACCATACTGCTCATACATTGATGGCATACTCGATTGTCATACAAATCATGTTTTAGAAAACTCTTTTCTCAAAACTCATCTTGACTTTCTCAAAACTCAGTTTAAGAACTCAAGTGTTCACATTAAAAAGCTTTTTCAAATATATAACTCAAAGCATAGGGTTCATGTGGAATTATATATGAACATGAACGACTCAACTTAGGAATCTTAATAGAAATAAAGAACCTCAGTACTCAGAACTCAAGAATCAATGATACTACTCATCTCTAGACTGCTCGACTCATAGGGTTCATGCAAAATTTTTGGCATGAACAACTCAAGTCAAGGGCTTCATGGGTAACATGTAGTAGTCCCATCCGTAGGAATATAATCTCAAAAAGATTAGGAACTCAATGCTCAAAGACTTAGAAATCGAAGATGCTATTCCTCTCGAAGATACTCAATGTATGGTGTTCATGCAGAATTTATGAGCATGAACGACTCAATTCAAGGGTCTAAAGAACATTATGAAACTCATGTATACAACTCTTCTCATTCTCATACTTATTTCCTCAAAACTCAGTTTAAAACTCAAGTGTTGGCATTGAATAACTTCTCAAGATATATAACTCAAAATAGGGTTCTTACTGAATTATAGACATGAGCAAATCAACGCAAGGATCTCAATAAAAATATAGAAACTCAATAATTAGGAATAACATTTTTAAAAGAATCGGCAATTCAAGAACTCAAAATCAACTTGGCTCAAGAATACTCAAATCTAAGGGTATAATCCTAGATTTCTCTTTTACTGATTTGAAAGTAGATGTAAGGCATGAGGACGAACAAGTCCAACACTATGATAGCCTTAAATACTTGAAAAAAAAATAAGGTTCTTGAAGAATCTTGAAGAAGAACTTGATTAGAAGTCTTGAAACACTAGCTTGAAGGTAAACAATCAAGAAAACCTTTCTTGAGATTCTTGAATTAGTTTCTTGAAATCTCTATGGCCAAGATTTATTATTTTCGTTAGTGATTCATAATTTTATGGAGGAACTTGAGTTAGAAGGTATGGAATTCTTGGAGAAAACTTACGTTGAAGAAGAATCTTGAAAAAGTCTGAAAGAATCTTGAATAAAGTCTTCTACTTTGATTTTTCCTTAGGGTTTTCCCCTAGGGTTTGAGAGAGAAGAGAATGATGGAATTAAAGGATGAAAAACTGATTGTTTTGACTCTTTTATTAGTCAAGAAATTCGTTTAAGGTTTTCTTGAAGGTGAAAAAACAAAAGCAACCCTTTTTAATGTTTTCCCGTCGGCTAAGTTCGTAACCGCACTGTATAGGTTACTAAAATAGTCATAACAATTTACTCAAAAATTGGATTGACGCGAAATTGGTGGCGTTGGAAAGTAGATTCAAATAAATTTAATTTAATAGGTTATGGCTCACGTAACTCTTTATGTTCTAAGAGATATGGCCGTTCAAAGTTGACCCAGTAGAATTTTATATCAAAACTTAATCAATAAGGAAACTTCAAGAACACTTATCAAGAAATTAAATTGCTCAATATTTATGGATAGATTCGCAAAAGAAACTCATGATTGGCATATGGATGAACGAACTCAACACTATGGAAGCTTACATACCTCAAATAACTAGGTTCTTGACGAAATCTTGAATTTCTTGAACGAACGCTTTGATCATCTCCTCTTTTCTCTTCTTGAACTCTCAACTAAAACCCTAGACGTATATTAGGATTATAAAACTGAACCTAATAGGATTAGAACCTTAAAACCTTACTAAAAATGAATTAAATCTGATTTGATAAGGAAAAGACCAAAATACCCCTCATATTTTCAGGTGACTTTTCTTAATTGGACAGCCTGACTTCAAACAGGCATATCTCCCTCATATGAGCTCGAAACTTAGCAAACTCGGTGACGTTGGAAAGATAATTCAAAGACCTTTCATTAGCTATGTTGTAGACCACCTAACGCATCCTGTACTAAGAGTTATGGTTGTTTGAAGTTGACCCAAAACTCATAACTTAACCATAACTTGCAAAATTTCAGATTTTGCTATTTCCAATTTAGTTCTTTTTGGAACTTAAGATGCTACATCTAGTGACCTGACCTAAATACTTAAGAAATTTTAAATTCCTTAGTATAATCTTACTCACAACGAAGAATGGTTCGAGTCTTAGTTCAAAAATATTCTGGAATGTTACAGTCTGGGCGGGCCAAATGCCGCTAGGGCAGTGGCGCCACGGTGGGGTAAGTTGGCGCCAAAGTGGGATAGGAGAGACAAAATGTAAATAACGATCAATGGATTTCTAGCATAAGGAGATCGATGGATTGCGTATTTTCGATCAAGATCACCGTCACGAAGTCTCGAAACAAGAATCGAAGCCAAAAACCCCGTGCAACTGCTTGGCGCCCAGGTGGGCCAGGTTTATTAATTGAGTAGTTATAAATCTGTGCTCACTGCGTATTATAATGTAAATCAATGGTAAGATTTATGTGTAGGCCTTCGTGCACCGAATAAAAGATAATTATATGGATCGGTTGCCACGTTTCGATATAAACATTGGATTGGGTACCACATTCTAGTATGCTAACAGTTTGGGTTTGGGTTCCATAAAAGGACCATTGACTTGACATAATTATATATCTTGATAATTGTGGAATTGTATGTTGTTCGTAAATGATAATTGATATTGTATCTCTCCAGTACTGTTAAATGATTATGAGGACTTATATCTCACTGTTCTACTATGTTGAGTAAACTTGTTATGTATCTTATTGGTGAATGAACCAGAAAGGGCAAGCCCCAAAATGGGATGGAAAATGGTATGTGGGAAGGGCCAGGGGTTCAAAAGTCTCTAATGTTTAAGTGAAAGGTTGTCCAGGTGTTGCAAGGAATTTTTGGTTAGTGGTTAAGAAGCCTTGATAAAAGGTGCCGCGTGGCAAGGACTGGGTAAGATGAAGAGAAGGTAAGGGTATGTCGTGTGTGGTTAGTCAGGATGTTGGTAGTTGCAATGGTGGACTCTTCTTTGAGGTAGAACAGTTAAACTATGATCAATAATCTAGTAAGTAGGTGGACTGAGATGGTGGCTAGTAGTAAGGGTACTAGTGTAATTTAAAGGTATTCGAGAGAGAGTACAAGTGGAGGAGCGAGTGGTTTTATTTCATGTTCTTGCTAGTTGAATTCTTATATTATGTTGTGGGCATCAGGATGGCGGATGATGCCTACCAGTACGTGTGGTTTTGTACCGATACTACTCTTGCTATGCCTTTTTGGCATAGTCTGATTGCAGGATTAGTGATGTTTCATAGGTGAAGACGAAGACAAATCTCCAGCAGCTTCTATTTTTCCTTCCACATGGTAGGTGTTGTGTCTTTTCATTATCATTTCTGGATTTGTACTCTTAGTAGCTCCTGTACATGTTTAGACTAGATCTCTGGGGGTGTTAATTACTTTACAAGTCTTAACCAAAATTGTTTTGAAGGTTCTTATTTATAAAATCCTGTTAGTATATTTATCTCCGTTTTCTTTAATTTTTCCGCATGTTTGACTATTGGGATATAAGGGTTCTCCTACTTAGGTGTTACTATGTAGGTGCCCGCATGGCCCGGTGGATTGAGTCGTGAGAGGATCTTTTGCAGGTTCCTTCTTTGTTATCTTCACAAAGGTATCCTGAAATGGCTTATCCAATCGCTTATCCAATGTCTTCACCAATGCTTGTTCCTCCAATGGCACCACCAATAGACCCTTTGACGAATATCCCCTCAATGAGTGCATCAGTGTTAATGGAGAACAATGTTAATGGCTCATTTGGTATTCCACGGGGTCCTTCATTTTCTAAGTTGTTGAGCTTGAATGATGATGAGATAATGACTTTTCTTGATGATACATCTTTCGACATTCATGTTCAAGATCCAAATCACCACCACAACAACTTATAAGGATCTATGATATATTAATTATTAGTAGAAATGTATGTACTTTGGTTTCATATAGATTTCTAAGCATGACAGTAGTACTTTTTTGTGTAATGTTAATTAAAGTATGAGAACATTATAATAAACACAAAATATATAATACTTGTCTTCATTTAAATTAGCACTTATGTTTTGATTTTAACCTTCTAATTTTATGAAACTTGGACACCAAGAAGCTTGTCCGATGGTCCTTCTTTTGGAAATGCCATTTTCCTTTCCAAAGTGGAATTCCTCCTTGCTTTCACCTTTGACCTGTGCCAAACTCCACTTTTGGCTGTTGCCAGGTGGAATGATTCATCAACCTCGGTATCGGCAACCAAGACACCCTTCTTTGTCGAATGAATCTTCAAATCATCATCTTCACACCACGACTCTGATCACGATTTCCAGTTGACTTTATCTCAGGTGAAAGGGGTAGGAGAACACTTCACAAAATGCTCTTTGACAGCGAGCGATATCTTTGAAATTCAATCAGAACAACACTGGGTGGGTAAGATATAGGATTCTTATCTGAGTCGCGTGGATCACAAAATAGATCTATGATTTCAAGTCCACTCGTTGATTTTGAGAAAATCTAATCAATTGGCTTGGCCGTTAAACTTTTAGTTCGCAAGTAATATATATAGTATAACATAAATTTACGTATAGGACTAATTAAAAATACAACCAGATTTAAATTGTGACCTTCTCACCGTTAATTTTTTTAACTTGTAAAGAATATATATGGCATAATTTACATATAGGTTTTAGATAGAAGATGATTGAAGTTCAACTAAGCTTAAGTTGTGATCTTTTGTCTGTTAAATTTTTTAACTCGCGGATAATATATTTAGTATAATGATTAACATTTCAAGTACACGTCAACCAATTCTAGGTGTAAACGATCTTTAGCTAGTATAAAACCCAACGAAAGGTTGGGGTTGAACCCACAGGGAGCGGTACGTGTTCAAATTCAATTATGAAGCGCAAATGTGGTCTAATCAATTATAGGAATAGAAATTATCGAAAACATACAAACAAACAAATCTAAAGAGGTGACAACGAATGTCAAATGGGGGGGTTTGGATTTGCAATTATCAGCTACAATACAATCAAACACTAAGGAAATAACAATTTAGAGAGGGATTCTCGGGATGTGATCGATTATAGGCAAATTTCACTGTATGGGTAATTGAAATTACAAATAAATAGCCAAATATCAGCGGGTAGGCTAGACTATAGATGCAATAGCTTTCTCTTGAACAACTATTATGAATCAGATGATTTGTTTCGAGCATCAACAAGCTTAGCAAATAAGAACAACCCACATCTTAATTCATCCACTCTCTCGAGCTAGATGGGTATAATTAAATTTAGAATTTTACTCTTTCGAGCTAAACCCATGTCAACCCAATAACTACAATCATTAATTGAAAGCCTTGATTATAAAACCTCTTTTTTAAGCAAGCCCAAAATTCTAAGTTCGAATTGCATTTGCAACAACAATTCTTAGTTTAAAACACAGCTATCAATTAAACCCACTTCAACTAAGCATTTAAATTAGTAATTAACAATATCCATAAGCTAATTCAGCCCATAATCACATGATCACACCCCAAGAATTGGGGTTTTAGCTAAACATAAAAAATATGTAAAAACAATTACCAACTCGATTAGCCATCAGTTGGGTAAGAGTCTCCAAGCCTTTACAATGTTTTTCAAGGGTTAAATTCAAAGACCCACTTTCAAATCCTCAAAATTAAGCTTAGAAATCCTCAAAGTCTACAATAAAAACTCAAAAACTAAGAGAAAACTCTAATTCTAAAACTTGGGGATCCAAAAACTAAAAACTCTTGAGAACTTCTTTTAAAATCCAATTTATAGTTACCTGCATTTTGGCCTAAAAGTCCACTCGGCGGAATAAGTCGCGCCTCGCCAAGTTGTTCGGCGATCCACCTTTTGCTCTCTTCCATTGCCATTTTGCATTGGTCCTCAGCATCCAAGTCATGTAACTTTGGGAGATCCAGTTTGTTGTCGCGGAACTGATCGGCGATTCATCGACTGCCCATTTCTTTGCCAACTTGGTTTTTCCAGGGCTGGCACCCTGGAACTTTGGGTGAGCTAAAGCGCCACTAGGCAGTGCATCGAGTGGTCTTGGCGATCACCATGATCGCTTTTCTTCACTTCTTTAGGTTTTTAGTTCCTTTTTATCCAGTAATGTCCTTGCCTTGCTCCTTAGCCTCCATAGCTGCAAATCAACACTTTAACATCAGTTTAGAGCATAAAATAGGCATTTGAGGATACTTATACTATCAAAATAAAGCCCTAAATGATTTGAAATATCGGACTCATCATATGACATATTTACTTATAGGGTTGATAAAAAATGACGAAAGATTCGACTAGGTTTAAATTACGTTGTGACCTTTTAGCCATTAAATCTCCATTTGCAATGTTATAATATGACATATTTTTTCTCATAATTGTAGCCTGAATATGGAAAGAACAAAGATTCAACTAGGTTTAAATTGTAACCTTATCAACCCATTAAATTTAACTCACGAAAAATATAGTATGTGATATTTACACTCTATATGTGATTGTTGTTTGTTCTTTCATTTTTACTTACACTAGTAGACTTTCTTATTGCGTTGATAAGGGAAAGACATGACAAGGAACATGAAACTTGCGTGAATGTAGAGATTAACCTAAGCCCTAAAGTCAAGACTTTTTTATTTCTTGATAGAGAAACTTTATTGATTGAAACTAAAAAATGATTTGGAGAAAGAAGAATTCACTAATTAAGTTTAAATTATGAACTTTTAACAGTTAAACCTGAGGTGACAAAATCATAATATACGACATAAATTAAATATATTTATGTTTTCTTCTTTCGCTTGGACTTATACAGATAGACATTAAATAGAAAAGATCTGATAAATTTAAATATAGAGCCTAAGATAATTAAAATTTAACTTAGTGAACATATGGGAGAAAAAATCATCATAAAATGTCTATTTTCATTTCATAAAATATTAGTAAGATAGTCTATGTCTATTTCCTCATCTTCTTCTTGAGTACTATTCTTAAAATGAAATAAAAATCTCTTTTCTATCGTCAATATGTGTAAACACATTAATTTGGTAAGTGTCTTGTGAAATTATTTTATGTATTTCTTTTCTTCGAAACTAATTTAGAAATTTTTTAATGTAACAAAAATAAAATTTGAGCATGATTTGATTTTTAATATAATCGAACACTAATCTTAAAATGAAAAAAAAAATCTGTTTTCTTTGCTCAATATGTGTAAACACATTAGTTTGGTACGTATCTTGTGCAATTATTTTATGTATTGCTTTTACTTGAAACTAATCTAGAAATTTTTTTAATGTAACAAAAACAAAATTTGAGCATGATTTAATCTTTAATATAATTGAATACTATTCTTAAAATGAAACAAAATTCACTTTTCTTTCCTCAATACGTGTAAATACATTAGTTAGTTAAATGTCTTATGCAATTATTTTATGTATTGCTTTTGCTCGAAACTAATTTGGAATTTTTTTAATGTAACAAAAACAAATTTGGGAATGATTTGATTTTAAATATAGTTGAATACTATTCTTAAAACGAAACAAAATTCTCTTTTCTTTCCTCAATATGTGTAAACACATAAGTTTGATAAGTATCTTGTGCAATTATTTTATGTATTGTTTTTGCTCGAAACTAATTTAGAATTCTTTCTTAATGTAAAAAAACTAAATTTGAGCATGATTTGATTTTTAATATAATTGAATATTATTCTTAAAATGAAACAAAATTCACTTTTCTTTCCTCAATATGTGTAAACACAATAGTTTGGTAAGTGTTTTGTGCAATTATTTTATGTATTGCTTTTGCTCGAAACTAATTTAGAATTTTTTTAATGTAACAAAAACAAAATTTGAGAATGATTTGAATTTTAATATAATTGAATACTATTCTTAAAATGAAACAAAATTCTTTGTTATTTCCTAAATATGTGTAAACACATTAGTTTGGTAAGTGTCTTGTGCAATTATTTATGTACTGATTTGCCATGAAACTGATTTAGAATTTTTTTTAATTTAAAAAAATTAAAATTTGAGCCTGATTTGATTTTTAATATAATTGAAAGCAATATAAAATTTCTACTAAATATGGTTTCTTCCAAAATTGGAAAAAACTATAATATGCTTTTATAAGCATTGTAATGGCAATAATCATACACATATCTTCATTTTATATTCAATAAATATTTGAATTTTATTAATAATGAAATAATTTTTATTATATTATTCAAATATTTTTAAAATTAATATTTCAAATTTTTTTGGCCAATATTTCAAATTGTCACTTGTTTCAATATTTATCCTTTTACATTCAAAAATTAAAATATACAATTTTTCAAACTTTCTTTAAAAATACATTTGTTAATACTCTATGGTCAGTGTTTTTCATATAGATAATACTTACTTAAATCTAAATCAATTAAATTATTTTCCTAATAAGAAAATTTTGACTAAAAAAGATTTGTTCAACATAAGATTAGAGTCATAACTATATTAATCTCAAGATGATGGAATCTAATTTGATATCAAATCTACCCTCATTTATTTTTATGCCAAAATAGTACCCATGACAACTAAGTATTCTCTAATTCAAATTATTTAAAAATTTATTTGTACCCTATAAATAGAAGGCAATTCTTAGCAAAGAAACACACAACAACAATAAGAATAATAAATCCATTTCATCCCCCATATCCTAATAAACACATTTCTCCTCCTCTTCCTCATTTTTAACCATGGTTAGAAAGAAAGTGAAGTTGGCTTTCATTGAAAATAACACTGAGAGGAGAGTCTCATATAGAAAACGACAAAAGGGATTTTTAACCAAGGCTCGTGAACTCAACACCCTTTGCGATGTTGAATTGGCTACCTTAGTCAATAACCCTTACCACAATGAACCTGAGGTGTTTCCAAATCATGAAGTTGCTACCAGGATCTTTACAAAGTTTATCGATCTTCCAGAGGAGAAGAAATCAAAAAACATGAAAACACTAGAAAAGATAACCACGAAAAGGATCGAGAAAATTGAGAAGGAACTTGAGAAGGTAAGGAAGGAAAACAAGAAAATGGAGTATACAAACCAGATGTATGGATTGTTGAATGGTGAAGAGATGCCCAATAGTAGGCACCCAGAAGATCTCAACGATCTCTGTTATGTGATCAATAAAAAACTCAAACTGATAAATGATGGGATCAAAGCAAAAACTCATGAAGAAGGTTCTACATCAAATACTCCTCAACCTATTGCTGGACCGATGGATTCTGGTGGGACCAGCTTCGAGATGACATGGGCTCCTCTTTTGGCCCCTGTTGATTCTCCAGTACTATCCGAGATTCCTCTTTTGGTTTCATCTACTATACCTAGTGGGACCAACTTCGAGAGGCCAATGGCTCCTCTTAATTTGGTTCGTGATATAACTCCAACATCAATGGTTCCTCTGACGGCTCCATTGATGGTTCTTTCAAACGCTCCTGCTCAAATGCCTCAATTCATCTTCCCTTTGAGGAATCCTCCTCAAATGGTTCCACTTATGGATCTTTCGAAGGTTCCTTCTTTGTTATCTTCACAAAGGTATCCTGAAATGGCCTATCCAATCCTTCCAACAACAATGGCTTATCCAATGCCTTCACCGATGATTACTCCTCCAATAATGTCTAATTTAGTGTTTCCTCCAACGGCACCACAAATAGACCCTTTGATGAATATCCCCTCCATGAGTGCATCAGTGCCAATGGATAACAATGTTGATGGCTCATTAAGCATTCCACGGAGTCCTTCATTTTCTGAGTTACTGAGTTTGAATGATGATGAGATAATGACTTTACTTGATGATACATCATTCAACATTAATGTACAAGATCCAAATCACCACCACAACAACAACTTGTAAAGATATATGATCAATGTCTACTATTTATAAGTCTGTTAAGATCCATCTTATTGGAGTATATTTATACTTCCAACTTTAATTTCTTGCTTTGTCAAAAAGGTTGTAATTTATTTTGCTTACTAAATAGGCTTTGTCTAGTTTTTTCACATAGAAGGTTAATTAAAGTTATTCTTCATATTTACTCTAAGAAAATACTTTTTATGTATCGAATTTATCAGGCAATAGAGCCTCCTTGATCAATCCAATTATTGTCATCCTCTTTGATCTAATCTTGCTAGTAAGAGTTTAATTATAAGTAGATATGTCTGCACTTCAGTTTCAAAATAAATTTCTAAGCATGACATTAGTTCAGAATAATTAGATCCAATGTCGATAAAGCCTTTAGGAACATCTACAAAGTGTGCTCATTGCCGCTAAAAATACATACATAGCGGTAATTGAGTTGTAATCGTTAATTAATTGCACAAACACTAAATATATTACTTGCCTTCATTTATGTTTTGATTTTAAAATTTATGTTTTGATTTTAAAATCCTTAATCGAGTTGTATTGTTGCCAAAATTTATAATCATGATGGAAAAATAAAAACAAAATGATGATGAATGAATTTTTAGGGGAGAAGATATTATTTTCTTGAGAAATTAAAGAAGATATTTAATCCAAATATTGCTAGGCAGGTTGAAATTTCTTCGCTCAACTAAGATTTTTACTTTATGTGGTTTAACTATTGAAGGACGTGCTTGTTTCTTCGTTATATTCAAATGCTTTAAAAAAAACACGTTGTTTTCCTTGGATAACATTTAATATATATATATATATATGAAAAAGAAAACCAAAAACAGAAAAAGAAAAGAAGAAGTTATATCCACATATATAACATTTCTTGGATCAAGATTATTAATTATTTTCCTCCTTAAATAAAGTGTAATCACTCCAATTTCTGGAAGAGAGGAAATGGGATTTGGGAGAGAAAATTCATTTTTTATATTTCTCTTTGCAATGAGTTCAGTGGTGAAAACAACTTGCGTTTTCTTAGAGTTACTATTTCTAAAGATCACTAAATTTTAAGAATTTATCTAGCAAAGTCATTGAACTTTATTTTGTATAAAAAAAATCACTCAACTTAGACCTTTATATCAATAAAATCTCCCAACTTTGATCTTTGTATCAATAAAATCACTCTTAATCCCGTGAATTTGTTACGATGTATTTTGGTTTAAACTTTACCTCACTCTAGCAACTCATGGAATTAATATTTTTTTGTTTGCTTATGATTAATTTAGTTATAAAGAGTTTTTTCAAAATAAAATAAAATTAAGAGACCCAAAAAAGAAAAGAAAAGATATTGTGAAGTTCAGTTAAAATGTGTTGGTATTAAAATTAAGAATAATATATAAGAACTTTATTTGGCTTATCTGGGAGATGGTGTTTGTTGATGGAATTAGATCTCGTCATAGATTGTCAAATTATTAACTTGAATCGTCTTTAATTAGTATGAATAGAATTGTTTTGATTTTTATGTTTGTTAAAAGCTAATTCATTTAGTCAGTTCATTAGCTTTGACGAGAATTGTGGGAGAAAAAAAGAAAGAAGATGATGAAATTCACATTTAAGGGTATGTTGTGGTAGACAAGTCAAAAAAGCATTAAGAGTGATTTTATTGATACAAATGTGTAAGTTGAGTGATTTTATTGATACAAAACAAAGTTTAATGATTTTACTAGATAAATTTTCAAAGTTGAGTGACCTTTGGAGATATTAACTTCCTTTTCGTATATGGTTAAGGATAGAAGATTCGGCTAGATTTTAATTGCGATATTTTGTATGCTAAGCTTACTAACTTGCAAAAGATATTGTATGACATAGACTTACTTACTATGGTTCATAAAATAAGATAAAAGAGATAATTCGGTTTAAATAGTGAGATTTTGGCCGTTAAATTTTTAGTACGCAAGTAATATTTATAGTATAACATAAATTTACTTATATGATTCATTAAAAATGATTAACAATACAACTAGAGTTAAATTGTGACCTTCTCACCGTTAAATTTTTTAACTTGCAATATGACATAATTTACACATAGGTTTTAAATAAAAGATGATTGAACTTCAACTAAGCTTAAGTTGTGATCTGTTAAACTTTTAACTCGCAAAGAATATATTTAGTATGACATATATACTTCTATGGTTGATAAAAAATGACGGAAGATTTTACTAGGTTTAAATTGTGACCTTTTAGCCATTTAATATCCATTTGCAATGTTATAATATAACATTTTTTTCTCATAATTGTAGCATGAATATGGAAAGAACAAAGATTCAACTAGGTTTAAATTGTGACCTTATTAACCCATTAAATTTAACTCACAAAAATATTGTATGTGATAATTATACTATATGTGATTGTTGTTTGTTCTTTTATTTTTACTTACATTACTTGTAGATTTTCTTATAGCGTAGATAAGGGAAAGACATGACAAGGAACATGAAACTTGTGTGAATGAAGAGATTAACCTAGCCTTTTTGAAAGAGCTAGAAAGACTTAGAATTGGAAATAATCATTTTAGGAAAGAATGAAAAATCTGGAAATTTGTTAAGTTATGTTAAATTTGAGTTTTGGGTCAACTTCAAACAAGCATAACTCCTAGATCAGAATGATTTAGGTGTGGTTCCAGATACCGTAGAAAAGATCTTGGAATTATCTTTCCAACGCCGCCAAGTTCACGCTATTCCAAGTTCGTATGAGTGATATATGCATATTTGAAGTTGGGTTGTTCAAATAAGGAAAGTCTAAACCGGATTTTAGAAGGTTATTTTAAACTTTTCCTTTCCCAATTAATTTAATTTATTTTTAGGAGTTTATTTGGGGTATAATCAGAATTAGATCAGTTTAGAAAATTGGAAATTCAGGCTAGGGCTTGTAGAAAAGAGAAAAGAGGAGAAAGGAGAAGAAAGTTCAAAGTTTCGTCTATTTCTTGGAGATTTTCGTGTGGATTTCGCCAAGGGAGGTATGTGAGATCACCTAGCGTTGAGTTAGTTCACCCACGTGCCAATCATGATTCAATTCAGTGAAGTTGTATAGTTTTGAAAGCAAATCCTATGAGTTCTTGATATTAATTCGTTTGAATTCTTGTGGGTTCTTGTTGTGGAAGTTTCTTGAGGTTGATTCATGTATTTAGGTGTGATTTCAAGTTGAATCTTGTATATATTGAGGGTATAGTTGATTTTAAGTGTTTGGGGAAAGAACTAAGTTGAAATATGGGGTTTAGAGTTGAAAAACAAAGGAGAAAAGTCGGAATTCACCTGGGCAAGAGTCTGGGGTGCCTCCCTAGCCATAGCGCCCCAAGTGGGGCACCGAAGTATGGGCTCTGGGGCGCCGTTCCAGCCAGTGTGCCCCACCCCATCCTCTGAAGTTTTAAGGCTGGCGCCTCGCGCCTCTCAGAGTGCTATGGACGCCAGTTCTTCCCACTTCTCCCCCTTCTTTCCGTACTAGTTTCTTAGCAACATACCTATGTTTCCTACTTGATTCCAACACTCCAAGGTGCGTCTAAACATCATGAAATCATCCATAAACATGAGATCATGAGCCTTGAATCCATAATTCAATTTGAGGAAAGTTAAGAGTCAAGTTAAGAAGTTAAGAATCAAGTCAAGAGAAGTTCATAGAGTTTTTCAAAACTCTTTTACAAACGTTTTAACTTCGTTTTAAGACTTAAGCTTTGAGTTGACTAATGAATAAGAGTAAGAGTTCATTTCTTCAAAGATTATACAGGAACTAAGTATTCCCAAAAGTTAAAATGTTTTCACATTTGTGTAAGAAAGGAAACATTGATTTCAAAGAGAGCTTGTAAGCTAAGTTTTGAGTAATTATCTCAAACCAAAGAAAAAGTTTTGTTTTAAAAACATATGAGCTAAGTATATTTTGGGAGAAGTATTGAGCACCGATATGGGAATGCGAGTTCATAATAACTCAAGTCTCCATAAACCATGTAGCCATCATGGGTAGAAAGGATCATACTTTTTAGAAAATTCCTTAGTGTTTTTTAGCATAGACTAGTGGATCCACTTAGATAAGGCGTTCTATATGATGGCAAAGTATAAGAAAGTTCTGGCAGCGTGGGTGTAACATCTCGCCAATTTGAAATAACTAGGAAGAAGTTAAGAATTGGAAATAACCATTTTTGGAAAGAAAATAAAAATCTGGAAATTTGTCAAGTATGTTAGGTTGAGTTTTTGGTCAACTTCAAACGACCATAACTCCTAGCTCAGGAGGAGTTAGGTGTGTTTCCAGATATCTTGGAATGATCTTTCCAACGCTGCCGAATTTGAGCGATTTCGAGTTCGTATGAGTGAGATATGCCCATTCGAAGTTGGGATGTTCAGATAAGGAAATGTCCAATCCGGATTTTTAATGGGTGTTTTGGTCTTTTCCATACCCTATTATTTTAATTCATTTTTACGAGTTTAATTGGGGTAAAATCAGATTTTAGTCAGTTTAGAAAAGTTGAAGTTCACGCTAGGGCTTAGAGAAAAGAAAAAGGAGGAGAAAGGAAAAGAAAGATCAAGATTTCGTTATCTTCGTAAGGAATTGGTTACGGGTTTCATCAAGGATTTGATCCTACAAGGTATGTGAGACTTTCATAACGTTGGGTTTGTTCACCCACGTGCCATGCATGTTTGATTTAGCGTGAATTCGTTCTAAAACGATTGGAAGTTGAATGTTCTTGATAGTTGTTCTTGAATTGCTTTCGTTCCTGAACATGAGTTGAGATTAATGAGTTTCTTGATATTTAAGTGTTGTTTCCTTGAGTTGTTTGAGTTAGATATTGTGTATATATCTTGGGTATCTGATACTAAAGTGAATTTGAGAAAAGAAATCGGAATTAATCGATTTAAGATCAGAAAACGAGACCAAAAGTTCATCACTTTTTGCTTGAAGGGAAGGCTGGCGCAACGCGCCCCCATAGCGCCACGCAGGTTGGGGCGGCGCGCCAACAGTGTGCCATTTTTTAGCCCCAGTAAGTTGGGGTTGGTGCGGCGCGCCAGGGATGTGCCCGAATCGTCGTTTTCCACCCGTTTTTCGTCGTTTAGCACATCTAAGTCCTTCTAAAGTGTATCAACACTTCCTAGTTGATTCCAATACTCTAAGGTACATCTAAACATCATGAAATCATCCATAAACATGAGATCATAAACCTTGAATCCACAATTCAATTCAAGGAAAGTTAAGAGTCAAGTTTAGAAGTCAAGAGAAGTTCATTAAAGTTTTACAAAAGTCATTCGCAAACGTTTTAACTTTGTTCTAAGTTAAGCAAAGAGTAAAGAGTTGAGTTCATTTCTTCGAAAAACTATAAGGGAACTAGTATTCCCAAGAGTTTAAAATGTTTTCACATTTGAACAAGAAAGGGAAACACCGATTTCCAAGAGAGCTTTCGAGCTAAGTTTTGAGTAATTATCTCAAACCAAAGAAAGAAGTTTGTCTTAAAACATATGAGCTAAGTATATTTTGGGAGTAGTATTGAGCAGCGATATGGGGATGCGAGTTCATATTAACTCAAGTCTCCATAAACCATGTAGCCATCATGGATAGTAAATGATCATACTTTTTAGATGATTCTTTAAGTGCTTTTTAGCAGAGACTAGTTGATCCACTTAGTTAAGGCGTTCTATATGATGGCAAAGTATAGGTTAATTCTAGCAGCTTGGGCAAGACGCTGTATCACCACTTAGGCTCACAATGGTGGTTGTCGGTTAGAGAAACTCCCACAAAAATTATATTACTTTATTATACGAGTACATTTGAGTTTGTTATTGCATTTCTTTAACAAACTAAGTTGTTTTCTACTGTTTTAAAAGCTTTCTATATATATCACTACAAGAAAAACAACCTCTAAGGAAGGGAAATCTCGTCCTTAAAAGTCCAAATCTGGTCCCTAATAGGCATTTGGGACCTGAAAAAGCTGGTCGTCACTCGTCCTAGTAGCTTCCGTCGCCATTGGTCAACAACGACGAGTTTCAAAATCCGGTCGTGAAATGGTGTTGGGACAGGAAAGAAATCTGGTCGCCTCTGCCGTTTTAGAGACCACAATTCTGGTCTCAAATAATTTTTAAATACCTTAGAAAAAGCTTATTTCAGGTCGTTAAACCTCTTTAGGGACGATCAACAACTGGTCCTAGAATACCTTTCGCGACGAGCAATGACCCAGTCCTAGAAACAATTTAGAGACGAGTAACAACTTTGTCCTAGAATAGATTTAGCGACGATCAACGACCGGTCCTTGAATAGATTTAGCGACATTCAATGACCTGGTCCTAAAATAGATTTATTGACGATCAAGGTATTCTAGTCCTAGATAAATCATTAGAGACGAGCAACATTTCTCGTCTTAGATTGACCTTTAGGGACTAGCAATAATATTGTCTCTAACTGACCACCAATGGTCCAAGAGCAATTGATATCACTAGAATAAAAAATCATCCACAAATATTATTTTGCTACTAAATATTTCTATACAAAAAGATGATGTAATATATATAAAAGTGACAAGAAGATAGAGATCAAGAGTGTACGATTAATTACAATAAATTGGCTAACATCCCTTGATTTTAGTTTCAATATTTGCTTAACAAAACAACATAGCTAATATCCGAGCATCCGAGCTATACTATAATATCAAGATTTGCAAAACACAAATTTGTACTAAACTAATAAGGAGCTCACACATCAACAAAAGCTTGGCAAAAAGTTAAAAGTTTCAATCTTCAATTCATGGAGTGTTGTCCAGAAACATCAACAAAAGCTGCAAGAAGATAAGAAAATCAATTAGAAAAAATTTGAGATGCATTAACCAAGATCAAAAATCTATTTTCAAGAACTACAACTAAATGGAATATGGTAGACAATAGAAACTAATGAACTGATTAATTCTCATTAGTTGTTTACTAATGGTAGCTATCGTTTAGAAAATTCTCCCTTCTACACTTTTCTCTCCGTACGTATTCCATATGTTAATCTACAACAATCATTTCTTAGAGAGTTAACTACACGCTCCGCCGTATGGAGCAACCGTACAGAACACCATCAGCTCGTGCTACTTCTCAGATGAAAGTTCTGCCAGGTTCGGCCATATTAAGGGATCAATGAGGCTAAAGAGGAGGAGGATAAAAAACAAATCTGTCAATATAATTGAGGGGGAAGCTGAACAGAGCAACCAAAGCTAGAAAAAACAGAGTTCACAGAGATATCAACTTGCGAAGAAAATGGCAAAGTCAATGAGATCAAAGAGGAAAAAGAGGCTGAAAGCTATAAGGAGGGATATAGTTGCTACAGAACTCACTGTTCTAAAGAAAGAAGCTGCTAAATTGGCTGCCTAAGAAGCTGCCCTTGCTGCTCCTAAGCTTATTGTTATGTCTCCTAANAGGAAGTACTGTATTAGATCTTTTTCATAACTTTTATCTTCTCCCCTTTTGGAATATGACGGTTGGAACATAATTCAGTTATATATCCATCCACATGATATATAATACATGTGGTCACGAGGCACTATCCTCAGATAATAAGAGTTTAACAGTGTTCCTATATTGCCTTTTAAATCTTGTTTTATATAAAAATAAAAGGGATAATGCATGAGTACCCCTAGACTATGATGTGGCACCTTCAATTACCCAAATTGATTGTGTTTGTACACACTCGCCCACCACGTGTGTAAATGTTATTTTTTTAATCTTGTATTTAAATTAATTAATACACATTATTTTTTACCTTGTATCGAAACTTTTTTTTACCTACATTCATTGTTTTTTTCACTTTTATTTTTCTATTGATTTTATTTTCTTTGTCTTTGTTTTGATTTGATTTCAAATGTCTTATATTTAAAATAAGTTAATTTTGAACGGATATAAAAAAAAGTGAAGAAAATCAAATAAACATTAAAAAAATTAAATGTTAAAATTAAAGGACACTTTTAAATTATATTTTTTTTAAAAATACGCATAATTTTTTAAAAATAATTAAAAGTGAAAAGATAATAAACTAATTAGAAAAAAAGTTTAAAGTGAAGAAATTAAAATAAATATTTTACAAAGAAAGAAATAAAAATAATTAAATATATATAAGTTTTATTGTCAATGAATATGTGTACTAACTAATTATAAAGTTTCCAATAAAAAATGGCATGTGTCCAATTTGTGCACTCATCACTTGCCTTCAAGAGAGTGTGCACACTCTCTATGCCATGTCAGCGTTTGTGGTGTATTTATTCCATTTTAAATTAGTTTAGGGGTTAATAGGACCCTAGTTAAGTTTAGGTGTGTCTCTGAGATTTCGGTCATAGTCTAGGGAGTACTTATACATTATCCCAAAATAAAAATAAAAGTTCCTAATATTTCCAATCAATCATAGAATAATGTTAAATTACTGCACATCACTTGGAAACTTGGAAAGAGTTTGATACATAAAGTGATCATTGGCTACTTCAATTTTGGTCAGATGACGATTTGCCCATTCAATTGGAGAGTCACTTCAGATCAAGATCGAAGAGTTTCTTGAAGTCTTAACACTTTTCTTATCTATCTTGAAAACGAGTGTGATCACAAAACAAGACACTTTATTTAGAGGTAGAATTCTCAGCAGCACACATTCGAGGTGCAGTCTCCTGTTAGCTGTATTCGCGCTTTAGACTTCTACCTTATTAAAAGGCCATTTTTATGTCTGTCTGATGATGAAAAGTGTGAGCCTAAACAAGTTATGCACACTGATCATCGAGATATTAAACTAATATGTAACTTTTCATTCAAAACAAAATAGAATTGAGAAAATACATCAACATATTACAATGAACTCAAGTTAATATACAAAGTCTCTGGGTAAAAACTATTACGCTCACATAAACTCATAGGTTACAATATCATAGATCCGCCTCTGCCTGTTACCTCCATCAGAATAGGTATCAGGTGATGTTCAAGCAAATTTACACATTGAACTATTTCATCGAGTACTTATTTATTACCTTCCTAGCTTCGGAGTCACAGACATTAGGTTCTGCACTCACTAGATTCGGCTTCATTGCCATCACTAGTTTTTTGTTTCTGCAGGAAAAGAACAAACATGACTAGCTTAGTAAGTACAATATTTACTTGAAAGAAAATGAGGAGTATCTCAGAAGTGACTTACCATAAAAATATGCTTGCACTCAGAAGCAATTTTATATTCTCAACTACTAGTCCACTACCTCTCTTGCTTTTAGATAATTATATGACTAAATGCATAACAACTAATTAGGCACTTGCCTTTTAAAAGATTTCTTATTAGCTAATGAAAAAATGATTCTTGAATAATTAAAGCCATGCCCTTCTGGAAATTGAAATTTAAGTCCTTAAAAGATTCTTTTGTTCATATTAGCTTTTCTCCTCCAATGAAATATTCCTTTTGTTTTTGACAAAAAGTCCTTATGGCTAGTTGATCTCAACTACCAATTCAGATATTGAATCAAAAGATAATACACTTTTTCATCAATACTGATGGAAAAAAAGAAGGTAAGAGAATTCTGAGTAGCACAAATTCGAGGTGTAGTTGTTAGAAAAATAATAGGAAGTATAAATTGAAGAAGAAGATGACTTTGAGGCGTGCAATCACTTTCTTTAAAGAGATATTGCCCATATACATATTGGGGTAAATACAAACAATTCTCTTCAAGGATACAACAAAGCCCTTGGATATACTTCCAAATTTTCTCAGGCTACTTCTAGAGAGTCTTTATATTTATAGAACTTAAAAGAGAGTCATGTTCTTTCATGAACATATGACTTTTCATAACAGTCATGTATTTTCATGAACAAATGTGTCTGTTCAATATAAGACCTTTATATATTACAAAGTATCCAACATTAGTCTCCCAATAGTATTCGTGCTTTAGACTTCTACCTTATAAAAGGCCATTTTCCTGTCTGCGTGAGGAGTATGATGATGAGAAGTCTGAAACTGCGAAACATGTACAAATAGAAGAAGAGCGATGGTGCTTAGTTCATGTGCTCATGCAAGTGTGTTTAGCATTTAAATGGCAAATTCTACATAGGACTTTTACGACTATGTAGTGATTATGTCAAACGGAATATCTCGTCTATCTTATGATGTATCTTGAAACTCGCCTCTTACTTTGGAGACAATACACATGTGATCAATTATATGCAACTCTTGCTGAATTTCAGTTTCAAGTATGCAAAGATGCACACTTCCAACCGGACATTTACCTTCTATTAAGCTATGTTGCTCGGACTCTTGAGAAAAATGTTGCCAGTATCCTCCAAAATGCTCTACTTCGGAAGGGTACACTTTTGAAGAGTTAGAGCAACATAGCCAATTTGATAATTGTTGTAACTCAATGAATCATCTCTCATTTCTCTCTCAGGTATAGAGCAGTAACAAGTGCATATTATCGAGGTGCAGTTGGCGAGATGCTAGTCTATGACTTAACAAAACGCCAATCATTCGATCATATGGCTAGATGGCTGGAGGAAATAAGAGGTCACGCAGACAAGAACATAGTTATAATGCTCATCGTGAGCAAATGTGATCTAGGAAGTCTTCGAGCTGTACCAGTTGAAGATGCTCAAGAATTTGCAGAAAGGGAGAATCTTTTCTTTATGGAAACATCAGCTCTTCAATCCACAAACGTCGAGGGTGCATTCATGACAGCTTTAACAGAAATTTATAAAATCATTAGCAAGAATACACTTATTGCAGCTCCGGGAGCTGATTATGGGAAGCCACAATCTTTAAAGGGAACCAGGATAATTGCTCCTGGACAGGACACAGATTCTGGTGGGAATAGTGGTGGCTGCAGCATATCCTTTTAAGTACTCGATGCTTATTCAAAAGCTCGAACAGAAATTAAATTGGTTCAATTTTCCTTTCTCCACTGGCACCTCCTCTAACAGAAAATCTCTGATGCGGAGAATTTCCAAATTGACAAGTTTGCCAATAATGGATATGTCATCCAACCATAAATTACTCAGACATAGCTGTTATACCCCATTTTAACCGGGTCAAAATAGTGTACAACATTTTGGAGATTCCAAAGTTAATAACTAAGTCAAGAAGTCGCCACCTAATTATCTAGGGTGAATTCGGGCACCTAAAATTGATTAAAGTCATGCCTAAAGTTAACTTCATTTTAAGGTCTACTAAACTTAAGATTCTAGGTACGGGTTCAACTAATATAAAGGGAAGGGGTTAGGCATCCTTTAAGATCCATTAAAAATGGTTAACCGGACGAACTTAAATTTAATTAGGCTAAGTAAAAGAGGTAAGAAACAAGTTTAAACTGCTAAGTGAATGAATATGTATTATCATTTAAGTAACAAAAATAGTGTCAGTGGAATTTGAAAGAAAGTGATAGGCTAATCCAAATGTAAAAACAAACAATCTGCTAGTTAGGCTTAAAAGAATATAAGTTGGTTGCTTCTTTTGTTTTTATAGAAAAATCTGAAGTTAATTATTTTTATTCAAAATGGTTAGATCTTGTGAGGCTAAACAACTGTAGCTAATATTAAAATATATTGGTCTATTTAGGAAAAAGTGTAAGTCCACGACCAAAGTTAAAACAAGCATCATTAATTAGTTTTACACTCATGAGTAGTTAAAAGATAATAGGTAATTGAAATCTTTTTTTTTTTAGTATTAAACATGACTCTAGAAACAAGCTGATTGTTTTCACTTCAAGTTATTAAACNTGCATAACACTTGGAGATTCAGAAGACCTTTGGCCACTGATGGAGACATCAAGTTCCTCAATTTTCCACAATGCCGTACATCCAATGTTTGAAGTTTGGTGAAGTAGTCAGTTGGAAGTTGGTGAGAGCATAGAGCACTTGTGTAAGAATGATAGATGAATAGGTATTCCAGGTTGGGACAAGAAACCTGCGAGCTTTGAAGTATCAAACTTTGTTGCAGATACAGTTGGAGCTATTGAGTGGAGAAGCCAAAAGTGCTTACACACATTTATTTATATATTTTTTAAAAGCCAAATATATATATATATATATAAAAAATTGTATATGATCTTGTTTCATATTTTAAAAAAGTTTTATAGTATCTCAAATACATTAGTGTTTTTTTTCCATGCGGGCTGGGTCTAGAGGTGTAAAAATAGGATGAGATAATTTTAGAAAGCCACGACATTTTTTAAATTAAAAAATCACTATTATATTTTTTTTAATTAAATAAATATAAATTTATTAACGAAAATGATAATTATGCACCATATATTAGACGGTAGAGGTATATATGCATCAATTTTATTAACAAGAGGTATATTTGCTCAAAATCGCAAAGTTGAGTATTATATTGCCCATTTCCCGGAAAAATGCATAAGTACCCCCCCAACCTATACCCAAAATTCTTGAAACACACCTAACCTTTATTGAGGTCCTATTACCCCCCTCCCCCCCGAACTTATTTTATATATAATTTTCTACCCCTTTTCGGCCTACGTGGCACTATCCTTGAAAAAATTGTCAACACGCGCTGGGCCCACAAAATAGTGCCACGTAGGCCAAAAAGGGGTAGAAAATTATATATAAAATAAGTTCGGGGGATAATAGGACCTTAGTAAAGGTTAGGTGTGTCTCAGGGATTTTGGGCATCTGCTGGGGGGTTACTTATGCATTTTCCCCCCATTCCCCCCTAATTCAATGAATAATTTGAGTTTCACTCATCTGCTTGTAAAATTTATCATAAATGCCCCATTTTTCTGCAAATATAAAAAAATAAACGAAAAAATGGTCTAAAATGCATTTATTGTTACTTAATAAGTCAAAAATGTCATTTTTCAAATAAATATATCATTTTTTAAACACATTCTTTTCCAAATGATATTTTTTTATTAGCAAATGTTTATCCTACTTCAATTCGAAAAAATTAATATTAAAATATTTCTTATTTTATTATAAATGTTGACACCCAATTTTGGTCCTCCACAATATGTATTGATCATCGAGCTTCTTCAATTTCAAACGATTTGAAATAATTAGCTTTTAATAAAATTTGCAATGTTTTTCAAGTTTTTAAAAAATAATAATATAGTTTTGTCACCATTTTTAAATTTCAAATAATAAACATATTTTATAAAATTATATTTAGTACCTTTTATGGGTATTCAAAAATCATCTAAAAAATAATAACAATTTAGTTTTTCCTAAATATTTGGTTAATTTAGTTTAGTTAATTAATAGCTTATATTTTTTGAGTTAATCAATTTATAATTAAGTTAATCATTTTATTTTGTTAAAATTAAGAAGCTCGTTAATTAATTAGTAACAATTCATCTTATTTGATCTTTAGCGAATTCATCAATCATCGAATTGGCTATGTGTTAAAATTCCATTGGTTAAATTTGGTAATGCAATGAGCCATTTCGGCTAAAATTGCAATACTTTGGCCAAATCCTAAAAGACCAAATGGTTTTATAATAAACCTAATTCCAGCCAAAACTGACCCAAATCTCCAATGTACAGTAGTACACACCAACGCGTACAACTTCTGTACGTTTTCTTCGTTCTTCTTCCTCGCGTACAGCTACGCAAACCCCCCCAAAAATGTTGCAAAAACCCAGAAGAAACATCGCAGTCCAGCAGCGACTCAGCCCAAAATCGCAAGGCCCAGCTCGTTGCATTGTCCCACATCGTTTTTTCCGCCTCAAATTCGACCTCGAAGATACTCTATAAATACCCTTTTGCTCACTGTTCACAGAAAGGATTTTGGGGGGAGACCAAAGAGTAGCCTAAATTTTTTGGGAATTCTTGGTTCAATAGTTTAAAATTTTGTAGCTTTTGTGTTTGTTTGAGTTGAAGGAGGTGGTGGAATCGTCTCCGTCAAACTCGCCCGTCCAGTTCGCTGCCCAGAACTAGGTAATCTTCTTTCTCTCCTTTACTTTGTTAGCTTTCAATTAGTTTCCGAATGTGCTTTGTAGATATGTTTAATTCTCTAGCTTTATGCATTTCCCCTTCTTTGGTTAGGTTAGATTAGTTTATGTTTTCAAAGTTTGTTCCATTTTTGCAAAATCATGTTGAAAATTGTTGTTATGCCTCCTCTCTTTTGTTCGTTAAAAGTTTACCTTCTGTTAGTTTTTCTGCCCCTCTGAGTCGAATATGATTAATAAAGTGTTCAAATCTCCGGCTATTCGATCTCAGTTTTTAGCATCTTGTTAGAAGTAATTAATTTGTTTGTTCAAAATTTTGAGTTTAGCTGTTAATTTCTCCATGGTTTTGCTGTAAAAAGGCTTATGCGCTTATATGCCCCGTTGTTTTCTTTTCATTAATGCCGAGGTCTTTTGTTTCTGTTTCAAGTTATTTGCTTTTTAATCAACTATGACCTGTTGTTGAACTCTATTTGATGGAGGATAAGATATGTGTTGAGATTAACTGGTAGTTTCTTTCCCCTGTTGTTGAGCTTTGCATATTTTTTCCGTTTCATATAGTTTGGTGCAGTTTCTTCATTCGAGTCAAATTGTTGGTCTTGCTTTTCTTCTTGTTTCTAATTCCTGTTCAATTTTTTTTTGCTCCTTCACTTAATTCAATTGATCAAGATTTATTTCCTCAAACGTAGAGATTTAAGATTAAAATTTGGTGTTGGAAGCTCGGTATGCTCCTAATTATTTCCTGTCTTTTTCGTTGTTTGTATAAATGGCATCAGCTTAGCGTGCTCAATGTCTTAAGATGTTTCGAAGTCTGTTAAGCATACATGAAATTTCTTCAAAGCTTGAATGTCCTCTCTTGTTTATAAATGTCCCATTTTTGAACCAGAATATATGCATTGTTTCTGGAAACTTTGAGACATGAGGCATGGTTTTACAGTAAGTTTAGCATGATTTATTTCCAGTTTTGATTGATCAATTACTCCCATTTTTTAACCAAAATATATGCATTTATGTGATTTGAATTAGTAGCCTCAACACTTGTTTAAATTATGGCCTTCTTTGATTTCTTGCTCGAACGTTTGCTTATCCTAATTTGTTTAAGGCAGCATTTAGTGTTATTTGATTTCGTGCTAATCCCTTTTCTTTCTTTTCTTACGCATGAACTCTCTTGTTCGAGTCCACTTGGACTCCCCATCTCTTGCATATTCTCCTTTTCGAGTCAACCTCTATCAAGTTGAGAGAGAAGTAAATACATTGGGTTAAAGCTGCCTGAAAATCAGCAGCACCAGCAACTTAGAAAGGCCGAAAAATGAGGAGCGAAATTATGTTAAAACCCAAAAATCAGAAGCAGCAGCTAAAGGGGCTAAGAAGGTGGAATTTTGGACTTGAAAAGTCCAATTTGAACTTGCAACAGCAGCAATACAAAGAAGAATTTATGGACTCAAAAGTCCGAAAACACAGATGCAACAGAGAAGAAAATGAGGCAGCGGCCAATTGCTTTTGGACTAAAAGTCCAAATTCTTTTAATTTTTTTTCTAATGTTGGATGTGTTATTATCTATTACTATATGATTTGCTTACTACCTTTATTAATTTAGTTGAATCCTTGGGGAGATATTTTTATTCAAGTTTTCAAATTTTTGAAACCCATTTTAAGTTGGCTAATTTGAGCTTATAGAATGACTTAAGAACCTTTCATGTTCTTTCATAGTTATTGGAAAGCTTTCAATCCATGTTTATGAGTTTGAACTAACTATTTAGTTCAAATTTTTGAATAGGATAAAATTGATAAGTTTCTTAAAATAGATTAGTTGTCTTTTAATATAACTTAGGACTTTGTATGAATGACTTAAGGATCTTTAATATCCTTTCATAGTTGTTAAACAAGGCCCTTTAATCCATGTTTATGAGTTTGAAATAATTATATGGCGCAAAACTTGACTATGGATAAAAGTTTTAAGTTAAGATTATTCTTGAGATTTTTAGAAGTATCAAGAGATTTTTTATTTAAGTTTTCAACAAGATTTTAAAGTAATTTAAGTTCTTTTTTTTTCTCTTTTATAAAATTAGCCAAACTTTTAAATTCGTCGTTCAACCGCGTGTTAGCGGATTCTCTAAGATGCCTAAACCCTTCCTTAGAGAATTAATTGAACCCTTACCCAACTCTGGTTTTATTTAGAATATTTTCTTTCAAAAACTTTCCTTTTAAATGGTTTTCTTAATTTTTCCTAAAAATTAAGTGGCGACTTCCAAATACTCATTTTTTTTCCAAAAACCTTAACAAAATTGCCAAAGTTGCAAAAATGATTTCGAAACCTTAGTTTTCGAAATCAGGTTGTAACAATAAATATATATATAAAAAAAGTAATGGTTGATTTACTATGATCTTATATATAACACATATATTATCCGTTTAAAGGGTACATTTTTTAATAATTAAAGTAATTTTAAAATAAAATAAACAATAATAGAGTACTTTAAAAGTAATATCTTTTAATAGGAATACGATTTGTTCAAAAAGAAAGAAATAATATATTTATGCGGAAAGAAATATTTTTGACTCAAGTAGTAACAATAATATAAATATTTCCAGAACAAACTATCAACGACAAAAACATTTTTGAACCAAAGTATTGAGGGCAAGAACATTTTTGGACTAAACTATAAATTGAGGGCATTTTTTTTTTATCATTTCACGTAATTTAAGGTATTATTGAACTTTTTTCAAAAAATAAATTACANCGCATACTCGTACATTCAATGTACTGATGGCAGTTGGCCTGCATCGTCTTATGATACAGACACAGGTAACCAAGATTAGCATCCAGCGCCTCGTTGATCAGGTTGAGCACTCGGAGTCAGTTGGTGAGCCTCCTTACTTTCAGAAGGGCTCTTTTTTACATTGCTTTCTAATTTTCAGTTGTTAGGATGATCGGGAGTCTTGTCTCGACATCCCTTTTTGTTTTAGAGGCTTCATAGACATATAGTTATAGTTCTTTAGTCTTATTCATTTCAGGTGTATACGTTTAAGACTTGAGTTGCCATTTTTGGCTAAGTTATTATCTCTTAAGTTATTGCATGAGTTATATTTCTTATGTTTAAGTCTTCCGCTGAGTAAGTAGGTCAGACCAAGGGTTCACTTGGGGCCAACAATGGTTCTCGAGTGCCAGTCCCGTCCAGGGTGTAGGCTCGGGGCGTGACAGTGGGCAAGACGTTGTATCACCACTTAGGCTCATAGTGGTGGTTGTCGGTTAAAGAAACTTCCACAATATTATATTACTTTATATGTAATTGAGTTGCTATTGCATTTTCTTTAATACATTGAGTTGTCACCTACCGTTTTAAATACTTTGTATAAACTGCACTATTATTGTTGTGTACCTTGCATTTGAGTAAGTTATTCATGAGTTGAGTAAAGCCAAGGTAAGTGTTTCTTTCAGATTCCTTTCAAACTTATGTTATGTTTAGTTTTCCCCTCGCATACTAGAACATTCAATGTACTGATGTCATTTGGCTTGCATCATTTTATGATGCAGACACAGGTAACGAGGATCAGCATCCAGCGCCTCGTTGATCCAGTTGAGCACTCAAAGTCAGTTGGTGAGCCTCTTTGCTTTTCGGAGGATCCCTTATTATTTTGATTTAGTACTTTAGTGATTAGGATGATCGGTGGTCTTGTCCCGACATCCCTCTTTGTTTTAGAGGCTTCATTGACGAGTAGTTATAGTTCTTTAGTCTTGTATTTTAGATGTTTTGCTATGAGACTTGAGTAGCCATTTTGGCTAGTTTGAACGTTTCCTTAAAGACATTCTAAGTTTTAATTCATGACAAGTTTCTTATTTGGGATTATTTCTTATGTTTAAGTCTTCCGCTGAGTAAGTAAGTCAGGCCAAGGGTTCGCTTGGGGCCATCAAAGGTTCTCGAGTGCCCGTCCCTCCCAGGGTGTAGGCTCGGGGCGTGACGGTGAGGGTAGTGGAGTAACTTGACCTCACTGATTTGTTACCAGCTTAGCTTAGCAGTTAGTTATTGTTAAGATCAATTAGGTGTAACTATTTCTGTTATTATAGACAGATGTAGGATTGTGATAGGCTGTGAATATATTGTATGAGTTGCAACATCAAGTATATATGCATGTACATAGTGCATTGTAAGATTTGGTTTTTCTCAATCAATGAAATCAGTTCACAGCTCATATCTCTCTCTAACTAGATCATCAATTGTAGTTGTAGATTTTACATTTTGTCATCTTAACGGCCATAGAAGTCCGGAAGAAGTTCTGCCAACATCTTTTCTTCAATCCCTCTCTCAAACTTTATCTTTTTGTTGATGAGGTTGTTATAATGAAATAGGCATAACATGATAATGAGTTAAGGGGTAAAGTAGTCATTAGCAGTGTTAGATATTGTTAGTAAAAATTGTTACAGTCAGTTAAAAGTTAGTTAGTTAGTGTTGCTGAAAACTATAAATACAATGCCTGTAACAATACTGAACTAATTCTGTTTTTCATTCATTCAATAA
This sequence comes from Solanum stenotomum, assembly GCF_019186545.1. Taxonomy (NCBI): domain Eukaryota; kingdom Viridiplantae; phylum Streptophyta; class Magnoliopsida; order Solanales; family Solanaceae; genus Solanum; species Solanum stenotomum. The sequence goes on from NC_064282.1 coordinate 48,842,637, forward strand.
AACTCTCTCTCTTCTCTTCTTAGCTTAAGCTTTCTCAATGGCTGTTAATGGAGTCTGAGTGATAATCAAGTACAGAATTCATCATGGTATCAAAGCTAACAATCACTTTTGTGAGTTTAAATTGATCGATCTAGGTAGAGTAGCATTGTATTGGGAGGATTAGTGCGATTGCTAACTCAGAGCAGTAATGGCAACCACGAAGATCGACCACACACATGCACTCTTCATTCATCCTTCAGATACAACTGGAGGACCTATAGTTTCTACTCTGTTAACAGGATCTGAGAATTATTCGATCTGGAGCAGGTCTATGCGAATCCAATTGCTTGGAAAAAATAAGCTAGGGATCGTAGATGGAACTTGGAAGAAAGAGGATTTTTCTGCAGATCTGGCTCATCAATGGGACAGATGTGATGCCATTGTAATTGGATGGATACTGGGATCAGTAACGAGTGAATTACATGCAGGAATTGTTTATGCAGAGAGTGCAAAAATGATCTGGGAAGATCTTAAAGAAAGGTTTGACAAAGTAAACACTTCTCGAATCTATCAACTACATAAGGATATGGTAACACTGGTTCAAGGAACTGATAGTGTATCAGCATATTTCTCGAAATTAAGGCATTTCTGGGCAGAGTTTGACAACATGACTCCAGCTCCATGTGATTGTACCAAATCCAAGGATTTCATGCTGCACATACAGAGATTAAAGGTGATGCAATTTCTTATGGGACTAAATGAGAATTATGAACAAGCCAGGAGTCAAATATTGATGACTAGTCCCACTCCTAACATCAATAAGGCTTATTCTATGTTGATAGAAAGAGAAAGTCAGAGATCGATTGCTAGTTCATCAAGTTCAGGAGAAAGGATTGATTTAGGAGCAATGATGGCAGGAAAAGGGAACTATAATCAGAAGCCACAGAAGAATTGGAATCTTATATGTGATCACTGCAAACTTAAAGGTCACACAAAAACTGTATGCTACAGATTGGTCGGTTATCCGCCAGGCTACAAAGGAAGGAAGAAGGAGGACTTTCCTGCTGCACATAATGCTCAGGCTGAGAACATGAATCCACACATGTATACAGGCCCTGCTGCCTATAATACTTAGACTGAAAACATTAATCCAAATATGTATGCAGGTTTTAAGGCTGATTGCTCAATTGGAAAAGGAGACTTCCAAAGAGCTCCACACTTGACTGAGACTCAACATGGACAGATTCAAATGATGCTTGACAAGGAGAAACAATCAGAATGCATGGCTAATATGGCAGGTATTGATTTTAAAACATTGCCCACAGTAGAACAGATAAAATGGATCATAGATACAGGAGCGACTAATCACATGACAGCAAGTCTAGATACATTGTTTGATATAAAACAGGTCACTACTGCTCATAATGGGAAGGTTCATCTGCCTAATGGTGGAGTTACAATGGTGTCTCATACTGGAAAATGCAAATTAGGGGATATGACAGTACTTGAAAATGTTTTATTCATTCCTGATTTTAAGTACAATCTTTTATCAGTCTCAAAGATCACTAGAGAGCTCAATTGTTTTGTCTCTTTTTATCCTGGTTTCTGCCTATTCCAGGACCTTACCAGTGGAACCTTGAAGGGGATTGGTAAGGAGAGTGATGGTCTATACCTAATGTGCTCACAACCATACAATGGCACCGACTTCTCTGATAGTTCAACTGCAGGAGTACACAGGGTTCATGTTGCAACAAAAACTAAAGAGGACATATTACTGTGGCATAAAAGGCTAGCCCATTCTTCTAGTATTTCCCTGCATACTTTGCTTGGTTATAAACTGGATGACTGTAAATCAGTTGTACTTGATTGTAATGTTTGCCCTCTAGCTAAGCACACAAGACATCCATTTCCTCACTCTACTAGTACTTCTAATAAAGTGTTTGAATTGTTGCACTTAGATGTTTGGGGACCATACCATGTAGAAACATTTGATGGAAATAAACATTTTCTGACTATAGTTGATGATTTTTCCCATATCACCTGGATTTTCTTGCTGAAATTTAAGAGTGATGTTATAATAGTATTAAGGCAATTTTTCAAGTTGATACACACTCAATTCCAGGCTGTTGTTAAAACAATTAGATCAGATAATGGTGGTGAATTTGTGAATGCTGATATGCAACTTCTCCTCCAAGAACTTGGCATTTTGCACCAAAGAACTTGTGTCCATACCCCTCAGCAAAATGGTGTAGCTGAGAGGAAGCATAGACACTTGCTCGAAGTAGCTAGATCCATCAGATTTCAGGGGCATATTCCTTTGAGATTTTGGGGTCATTGCATTCTAACTGCAGCTTATATAATTAACAGATTGCCATCAGCAGTCCTTGGTGGAAAATCTCCTTATGAGTTGTTCTTTGGAATGAAACCTACTCTTAGTCATCTCAGGACTTTTGGATGTTTGTGCTATGGGAGTGCCTTGCCTAGGGTGGACAAATTTGCTTCAAGAGCAGTGCCCTCTGTGTTCATGGGTTATTCTACCACCACCAAAGGTTACATATTATTTGACCTCACAAGGGAAACATTTTATATCAATAGGGATGTTACATTCAGAGAGCATGTATTTCCTTTTAAATCATCTAATGGAACTGTACCTCATGATGATTCATTTCCCTGGTCTTCTGAACCTTTATTATCTGGTGATATTTCTCCTATGGATGAGCCTCCTATTACAGATCCCCCTAGCTCCTTAGTAGCTGATCCTATCAGTCCAGAGTCTATTCCTGCAGCCTCTCAAGACGCACTCCACCAGTCCCCTATCAGTCCTGATGTTCCTCTACAGTCAAGAAGATCACAAAGAGTGACCAAGGCTCCTCTTTGGCATGTTAACTACATTACTAACCAGGCTGCTGCTAATGTTTCCTATCCAATCAGTGCATACCTTTCTTATTAAGCTATTTCTCCTGCTCATCAAGTGTATCTCAGCTCCCTCTCTAATATACAGGAACCTAAGTCCTATCAGGAGGCCATTCAGGATGGTAGATGGATTGAAGCCATGAATTCTGAGTTACAGTCTCTTGAACTCAATCACACTTGGGACCTAGTTCCTTTACCCCCAACTAAGGTTGCTATTGGTTGTCGATGGGTTTATAAAGTAAAGTTGAAAGCTTCTGGGGAAGTGGAGAGGTTCAAGGCCAGGCTGGTGGCAAAAGGATACAACCAACAGGAGGGCCTTGATTACCATGAAACATTCTCCCCAGTGGTCAAAATTGCCACTGTGAGAGTTGTTCTCTCATTGGCTGCACAACATAATTGGCATGTTCACCAGTTAGATGTGTACAATGCATTTCTTCAGGGTGATCTCCATGATGAGGTTTATATGCAGCTTCCTCAGGGATTACCAAGTCAGGGGGTGTCTGGTACAATAGTTTGTAGACTTGTTAAATCCTTGTATGGGTTAAAACAAGCTAGCAGACAATGGAATTTGAAACTATCTGAAGCCTTAATTCACTCAGGATTCACTCAAAGTTGCTTGGATCACTCACTGTTTATAAAGAAGAAAGGAAGTGCTATTATCATCATTTTGGTCTATGTAGATGACATGCTAGTAACAGGCAGTAATATATCTGTTATTGAGGAAACTAAGGCATCCCTGCATGAAGCCTTCAAGATCAAGGATTTAGGAACTTTGAAGTTCTTTCTTGGAATGGAGTTCAATAGATCCTCCAAGGGAATCCTAGTGAATCAGAGGAAGTATGCTCTTGAGATTATCTCAGAGCTGGGAATTGGAGCTGTCAAACCTGCCTGGACACCTTTGGAGGTTAATACAAAGCTAACTACACAGGATCTTGATGAATTAATGCAGAAAACAGATGATGATATGCTAGAAGATAAGACTAAATACCAAAGATTGATTGGGAAAATGTTGTATTTGACATTAACAAGGCCTGATATAGCCTATGCTGTACAGACACTTAGTCAATTCTTACAACAACCTAAAAAATCACATTGGGATGCAGCAGTAAGGGTCATGAAATATATCAAGAGAGAGCCAGCTCTGGGAATTTTATTGAGCAGTCAGGTGTCCAATTCATTAACAGTTTTTTGTGATTCAGACTGGGCCTCCTGTCCTAATACCAGAAAGTCAGTTTCAGGGTTCCTAGTTAAACATGGAAGCTCATTGATTTCTTGGAAATCAAAGAAACAAAGTGTTGTTTCCAGAAGTTCAGCAGAAGCTGAGTACAAGAGCATGGCGAATGCAGTTTCTGAGGTAGTATGGTTGACTGCTTTACTGAAGGAATTGAATAGTGAAGTGGCTGCACCAGTGGTTGTACACAGTGATAGCAAGGCTGCACTACAAATTGCAGCAAATCCGGTGTTTCATGAGCGTACTAAACACATCGAGATAGACTGTCACTTCATCAGGCAGAAAATACAAGAGGGGATGATCAAGACAGTACATGTAGGTACCAAGGATCAACTAGCAGATGTATTGACCAAGGGATTGCCAAGACCACAACATGAGTTCCTAGTAGGCAAGCTGGGCATGCTGAATGTTTTCATACCTGCCAGCTTGAGGGGGAATAATGAAATAGGCATAACATGATAATGAGTTAAGGGGTAAAGTAGTCATTAGCAGTGTTAGTTATTGTTAGTAAAAATTGTTACAGTCAGTTAAAAGTTAGTTAGTGTTGCTGAAAACTATAAATACAATGCCTGTAACATTACTGAACTAATTCTGTTTTTCATTCATTCAATAAAACTCTCTCTCTTCTCTTCTTAGCTTAAGCTTTCTCAATGGCTGTTAATGGAGTCTGAGTGATAATCAAGTACAGAATTCATCACAGTTTTGAGCAAATTATTGGTCTAGGATGCTCATCAAATTTATTTGCAGCAATTGACATGTGACTAAAATGCTCATAAGAAGTTCTGCTTGGGAACTCTTCTGAGTTAACATTGTGACTTACCATAAAGTTATGCTCTCCTTCAGATGCAATACTTATAGCCACATCACGGACCACATCATGATTTTTGTCTGAACCTTGGGATAACAAGAAACCATCTTTCAATATTTCTAACAGAAGACACAACCTATTTCTTGCATCATCTAAATTTTCAATTCCCGAAGAGATGCCAAGCCCCAGTCCAAATATTACTATCTTCCTCGAACAAAGAACAAAACAAAAAGAGGTACTTTGCTTCATTTTCTCCCAAGTGATCATAGCTTAGCCTCAGAGATTCATACACCTTTTCGTGCACTCCAGGGATATTTCTTGCTTCTGCACGACGTAATTGTCTAAGGGCATCCTCCCACTAAGGCTTGGTTTTATTCTTAAGTGTTCCTGCAACTATAATAATTGCAAGTGGCAACCCCTTGCATTCTTTGGCAACTTCTTTTGCTGTGCCATGAATAGATGGAACGTCAACTGAATCACCAGCTTTCTCCTTGAAAAGGCACCATGCTTCCTCTTCAGATAATGTTCCAACTTCAATGATCTTCTTAGCTTCCATTACTTCACAAACATTTCGGGATCGCGTCGTCAATATCACTTTGCACCGATGGTTGTGGTTGCTACCGCTGGGAATTCCAAGTTTGTCTAGATCATGAAGCGCCTCCCAAACATCATCCAAGATTATAAGGTTGTGGCTGTTCTGATCCATTAACCTTGTACGCAGCCGATCTCCATGACTCCACCGATTATCCCCTTCTAATTTCAGCTTGAGTTCTTCTGCGATCTGACCCTGAAGTTTTTTCAAATCTGGTTGTTGACTGACAGTTACCATAACGACATCTTTGAACAACCCTTGTTGTTTCGCCTTTTGTCTGATTTTCTCAGCCAGTGTTGTCTTACCAACACCACCTAGACCACATATCCCAATCATAGTGACCCCTTCATCTTTCAAAACTTCCATGACCTCTTCTTCTTTCAATTTTCTGGAGTCAAACACCTCACCATTGTTACTAGGTATAGCCTCACTTCGAACTGGACGATCAAAGGAGATTACATCAGGCTTGTTGCTTTCATTTCGAAGTTCAATCAACTCCAGTGTAATTTTCTCAGCTCTTCTGCTTATCGAGTAACGTGACTTCAGGTTTGGACACCAATCATAAAAGCAACCTCAGCTGAACCTTGCCTTACAGCTTCCACATGTTCAGTAGTGGTATCAACACTAGATAACCAAGCCTCGCCATTGCATGAAATGCGTTTTAAGTCTCTCCGGGCAACTTTCGCTCTTTCTTGCACCTCACTTTTGATATTCTTCAGCTTCTCAGATTCTTTATCCATACATCTGATGTTACTCTTGTAGTAATATAAATACCCAATCCCTCGCACAATTGGCTGCATCAAGCAACCTGTGACTTTTTCCACAAAAATAGATAAGAATTCCATAGCTAAGATAGTTTAGTAATAAGTCTTTTTCAACTATCAAGTCTGAACTCTGCTATTGGTTTTTTTTTTTGCTTTCTAATTCTCTCTGGGAAGTAAAGGTGTGAAAATGGAGAATTTGGTATGTAAATGAAATATGAGAGAGCAGAATTGGAGAATTTGGTATGAAAAATGAAAGGTAGAAGAACAACAATGTAGAATTTGATATGAAAATGAAAGATGAGAGAGCGGAAATGGAGAATTTGGTATGAAAATCAAAGAGTAGCAATGTTGGAGAATTTGGTATGAAAATGAATGCTTAAGAGAGGCAATGGAGAGTTTGATTGTGTTATTCCAAGCAACAAATTCACAGAGATTTATAAGCTGTCAAAATAATATCTTTAAAGTGAGAGTATTGATTAGCTAACATATTAAAGTAGTGAACATCTGATTCCATATCTTCCTTTACTCAAACTCATGTTACGACTTCCCCAAAATATATGCTTTCTTGCAATGGCAGATACTATATAGAAGAAAAAGAGGAAAAGCAATTGTTGCTTTTTGGAATTTTCCATTTGCTTGCCAAGTACTCAATGATCAGACTTTGTCCATACATTCTCTCCAATATTTGACAAAGTATATCCTTTCCAGTTTTTTCCGATCTTCCTAAGCTTTGGTGGACAGAGTTACCTAGTAGGACTTTATTTTAAATGTGATGATTATTATAAAATAGGCACTTGATTTTTTTATGACAAGGAAACTTGCAACTAAGTATAAATACTCGCAAATCCAAAAAGCTAAGCAGAAAGTTTCCGCTATTAAACAGAGATAACAGTACAACATATATTCCTAGTAATTACAATGGAGAGCTACATTGATATAGGGTCTTTAAGATCGATCCTCGAGTCTTTCCAGGTGTTTGTCTCTGATAACTATTGTAAGCACCAAGGACATGACAGGGGTTAGGATGAAGAAGTTTAGTTTGGTGAAGAATTAGTTACAGGGGATTTGAGGGAAATTTTAAATGAAAACAGGAGGCTGACAGTAGTATTTTAAATGATCAAGCTGCTCAACTGGGGGGATCAGGCCTTGTCTGAGGTATTTGAAGACCAAAAAAGCGACGATGGAGCTAAACTCGTTACATCAATACCCGAGTTGGGAAATGTATGATATATATGATAGATAGAGTTAAGTCTGATATATACATCAACTGTCTACTCGATGTTCTAGTAGTAATCCACAATCAATGTTGAAAGAACTTTTGTCCAATATATATGAAGATAATTAATTATTGAAGAATTTAGAAGCAGAGGGCTGATTTAGAATTTGAAGTTTATAGAAACCTACAATAACCTTACGTTGATATACCTAATAACTGTGTTCACAATCAAAGACATAGTCTCTTGGTAAAAGCTATTGGGCTACGTGAACTCATAGGTTACAATATTCTACTCAGTTGGAAGTAGTCTGTTGGAAGTTGGTGAGAGCATAGAGCACTTATGCTGTTAGCCATAAAAAAAAAAGTAATGGTTGATTTACTATGATCTTATATATAAGACATATATTATCCGTTTAAAGGGTACATTTTTTAATAGTTAAAGAGATTTAAAAAGTAAAGAAAAAAAATAATAAAGTACTTCAAAAGTAATATCTTTTAATAGGAATAAAATTTGTTTTAAAAGAAAAGAAATAATATATTTATGCGGAAAGAAATATTTTTGATCAAAGTATTGAGGGCAAGAACATTTTGGTTAAACTATAAATTGAGGGCATTTTTTTTATTATTTCAAGTAATTTAAGGTTGTCACGCCCCGAGCCTACACCTGGGTGGGACCGGCACTCGAAGACCATTGCTGGCCCCCAAGCGAACCCTTGGCCTGGCTTTCTTAACTTAGCGGAAACCTAACTCAACAGAATAACTCAATGCAATGAAAGGTCATAAAACAACCTAACTGATAAAATCTGGCCAAAAAGGCAACTCGAGTCTCAAAATAGAATATTTACATATATAGATAGATGAGAGACTCAAAACTAACTGATTGACTGTCTATGAAGCCTCTATAACACTAAGATGGATGTTGGGACAGACCCCACAACATCCTAGTAAAGCAAAACTAAGAGAACAAAATAACTGAGTCCTTTGGAATGCAAAGAGGCTCACCACTGACTCTGGAGTGCTCAACTGGATCAACGGCGTGCTGGATGCTGATCCTAGGTACTTACATCTGCATCATAATAAGATGCAGGCCAACTGGCCTCAGTACATGGAATGTACGAGTATGCGAGCTGGACAGCTAAACAACAACTTAAGCTTGAAAGGGATACAAAAGAGAACTTACCTTGGCTCTGTACAACTCATGAATAACTGAACTCAATATAAAGCAATGAGACACATGCAATATATAAAGCTTGAAAAACTATTTAAAACATGACGTAAAAATCATATTTATAATATCATGAAAATACCATGCTTCCTCTCAAAATCTACTTGTGCAATGCATGAATGAAGTCCCATACCCCCATCCATACTAAGCAAACCCCTCGAGAAACCATGCAATTTCCTATTGTGGGAGTTTCTCTAACCGATAACCACCACTATGAGTCCTAGTGATGATACAACGTTTTACCTCACGTTGCCCGAGGACCATCCTATACCTTGCCGTGATATAGGACCTTACTTTAACTTTTGCTTAGTGGATCCACTAGCTTAACTTTCGTGATCATCTAAAAAGTATGACCCGAGAAATCCCATGTTTGGCTACATGGTTCTTATGGAGAGTTGAGTTATTATGAACTCGTGTCCCCAATTCGGTGCTCAAGACTACTCCCAAAAATACTTTAGCTCATTAGTGTTTTAAACACATCTTTCTTTAGTTGAGATAATTACTCAAAACTTAGCCCAAAGGCTCTTGAAAACTCTTTCTAAAAAAGAACATCTCAAAACCATATTTTAATATGATCATTGATGACTCGGGATATTCATACAACTTAAACATTGATGGTATATCTAAAGACCATACTGTTTAAACATTGATGACATACTCGATTTGTCATATTAATCATGTTTTAGAAACTCTTTCGCAAAACTCATCTTTTCTCAAAAAGAGTTAGTACTCAAACTGCTCAAAACTCTTTTGGAAAATCTCTGTTTCCTCTCATCTTAAATGTGAAAGCATTTATAAACTTCTTTGGGAATACTTAGTTCCCTAATAACTTTTGAGAAAATGAACTTGACTCTATACTCTTGGCTTAACTTGAAACTTTATACTCTTTACTTAACTTGAAACTTGAGACTCTTTACTTAACTTGAAACTCTATACTTAACTTGGAACTTGATCCTTAAAATGAAGTTAAAACATTCGATAAAGACTCTTGAAAAACTTTAAAGACTTGCTTTGACTTACTTAACTTTTAAGCTTGGCTCTAACTTCACTTGACTTTGATCCTAACTCGCCTTGAATTGGATTATGGATTCAAGGGTAAGAATCTCATGTTTATGGATGAGTTCGGGAAGTTTAGATGTACCTTAGAGTGTTGAAAACAACTATAAAACATAGGTACATTACCAAGGAACATGTATGAAAAAGTGGGGAAAGAATGGGAAAACTTGGCGTCCTTGGCGCTCCGAGAGGCGCGGGGTGCCAGCCTTCAGACTTCAGAGGGGCCTGCTGGACGCTCCGAGAGACGTGCCACCCCAAGGGGGAAACTTCAGAACCCCTGTTGGGGTGCGCTGGCTGGCGCGACGCCCCAACCTTTTCCCCCAAAAATCCGACTCTTTTCCTTCATTTTTCCAACTCTAAACCTCCTTAACTTCAATGGATCCATCCCCAAACACTTAGAATCATAAACCCCTCAACATACAATAGATTTCAACTCACAAACACTACCGGAAACATGTTCCAAATCAACAAGAACTTCAACACAATCACAACCAACAACTTCAACAAATACAACCAACAACTTCAACAAACATAATCAATCTTTTCTCGAAATTAAACGAGTTTGGCGTGTCGGGGAAAGAACCAACCCAACACTATGAACTCACATACCTTAATAGGGATCACCCCCGACGATACCACGACGATCTCCTTGCTTGTTCTTCTCTTTCTCCTCTTCTTCTCCTCTTCTCTCAAGAACCCTAACTCTCACGCTTTTAAAAGGGGAAAAACTGATCTAAAAATCAGTCTAAATCCCTAATATAACCAAAAGAATTGGTTAGGAAGGAGACCAAAATACCCTTACAATTTCCGGACGGACTTCCCTGCCAACTGCCCAACTTCCAAAGGGCATAACTCACTCATACAAACTTGGAATCGAGAAAACTCGACGGCGTTGAAAAGATCATTCCACGAGCTTCGCAAACATAACTGGAACTACACCTAAATCCTGAGCTAAGAGTTATGACTATTCAAAGTTGGCAAAAAACTCATTTTTTTTCCATACTTAGCCAAATTTCCAGATTTTTAATTCTTTCCAAAAAAGACTATTTCCAATTCTAAGCTTCTTCATAGTTATTTCAAATTGCCGGATGTTACAATGGCATTATTGACCCTTTTTAAAAAATAAATTACAATATAGCTGCAAAAAAAAAAATAGTCTTAAAATTTGTTCTTACTTTTTTTTTTCCGCAAATTTACCACTAGATAGTGTCTAGTGGCCTTTTATTAAACATAAAAAATATCAATAGGGATAAGTGCAAGCAAGGGGGGCTAGGCCTTACCTTACTAATCCTAATGAAGTGTCTACTACCTAACAAGCATGAAGAAAATAAGAGCTAGAGAGAACTAAGTATTTTCTGATCACCACAGAGTTTGTAATACACTGCATGATGATATTACAAATGAGGATGCTTAAATAATGTAAAAATATGCCAATCAAGAAGAAAGTTGAGTTATCAGCCTCAAACTTTCTATTGCAAACGCATGAATTAAAAAAGATTGATTGCCCATCAAAAGTAACTTGAAGTATTTTTCTCTTGTGTTCTTCTTCAAACCTATCCAACAACACTTGATAATTCATACTTTCTTTATGGATTTATTGGATCTTGTTGAACCTATTGATACTGTCAAATGGTTCTGCTTTGCCTGTCGCATCGGTAGGTGCCTTGGAACAAACTCCTCAGTCATTTTACCGTCCCAACTATGTTGCCTTCCATGTGTCTTCTTTTTGCTTCTGTTGCTTCCACTTCTTTGTTGCCTAGGTGATATATCTCCTTCCCTAGCCACTCTATCAAAGCACATATCCAGCATATCTTCCTCATCTTCATCAAGAGAATCCTCGCCAAAAGCAAGCATATTGTCTTCCTCATTTTCATCAAGAAAATTCTCGCCCAAATCAATTGTATTTGACACTAAGACCCTTGACTCATTCTTCTTTGCAATCACACATTTAGGCACAAATACGGGAGCTTCTGGACTTAATTTACTATTCAAAGTAGGTGGTGAGACCTGCTTTTCTTGGATCAAATCGTTGTCATTCTCTGTTAACTTTACTTGCTGTCCAGTAGTCTTCGATAAAGCATCAAAGCTATTCGAACATAATAGGTCTCTTGAGGCATTACTAATATCTTGCCTCTTCTCACTATCATAAAAATTTCCAGTCGCACCCTTTTCACTACATGGAGAATTATTTTGACTAGTCGGGGAAAGGCTCCGATTACTAGTTGATATTTTGTGTGTAACCAGTGTCCAATTTTTAGTTGCATTCTTGGTTTCAACTTGCAAAACATGCTGCCCAGAATTTTCAGCATCTTCAACATCAGATGTATCCATTAGTTTGTGTCCTGAATCCATTATTTTTTTGCCTGAACCAACTCGCGGCGCATCAACCCCAACTCTTGGCGTTCCCCTTTTGTTTTCGGTCGTTGTTTGAACACCAATATTACTTGTAACAACATCCATTGAGTGTGCACGATTTTGCTCAGAAGGGACATCAACCAACTGCCTATCTAACGAAGTAGCTTTACCTTGATTGATATCTACAACCTTTCTTTTTTCATTTAGTATTTCTCTCGCATCACCTTGATACTTTTCACTATCAATAGTACCTTTTGTAGCAACTTCAATGGTATCATCAATTTGTTTGTTATTTTGATTTCTTTTTGAGATCAAACGACAACTATCTTCATCATGACCTTGGTGCTTACAATAATTGCAATACAAAGGTAGATTATCGTATACAATCTCCTGAAAAACTTCGATCAACTTACCAGATTTTCCATCTACAAACTGCAATCTTATACGATTTGGAAGCTTTTCCATTAGATCAAGTATAACCTTGACCCTAGCTGTGCTAGGTCTTGACTTGATTTGAGTAGCTTTATCTATAGCTATTGGTTTCCCAACTGCCGATGCTATAGACAACAAAGACTTCTTTGCAAACAAATCTGGAGATAAGTTTGGTAAAGAAATCCAAACCACAGCTAACGTCGTTTCCTCCTTAGGATTATATCCAATGGACCATGGAAAAACCCTACATTGGTGCTCCTCTCCATTGTAGAGAAGATAATTAACTGAGCGAGATAATGCTAGTACATAATCTTCATATTGATCAAATCTCAACAAAATTTGTCTTGGAGCAAGTAAGCCAATTAAACAGTTGCCCTTGGTACCAAGATGTTTCGGTAAAATTGACCTTAATACCTTCAAATCTGGCGCACCATGGGATAATTTAAACACCACTGCTTGATGCAATCCCTCTTCAATCATAAAGTCTTGCCTTTCCTCCATTGAAAACGTGATAGTAGGTTCTCCATGAATTATTTCGATTGGTTTTGCGATTGTTTTTGAGTTAATTAGGGCAGATTGTTTAGGATTTATAGTATTGGAATTGAAAAGAGTGGCGTATGTGGTGGTTTTGGGTGGTGGGGCGGGCTGGACAGCCTCGAAAGGAGGCCGTCCAGTGGTCGTAGCAGCCATGAGAGCTGCGCAGCTGCTGGCTTAAAACCCTAGGTCAGCCGACTCTCAATTGTGAAAGAAATTTGTTCTTACTTTTTTCTTCTTTTCCATATCTATTTATTTTCACACTAAAAAAATATATATATATATTAAACTCAAATAATGATAAGTTAATAGATCTATAAGGGAGATATTTAAAATTTAAATTAACCGTTGAATAAAAAGGCCACAAAAATTGACATCAAATATAGCGTTATATGGATTTTTTAAATAACAAATTAAAAAAATTAATTTAAAATTATTTTTTCACTGGTTAGACAAAAAGGATATATCGCAATAGACTTTGTTTAAGTAAATATCTTTAATGCTCAAGTAAAAGGTAACATTTTGGTGATAAGAAGCAAACCTTTTCATCAAAAATGGGATTTGAGTTGTTGGCTGTAGGCCTGAAACTCTGGAACTCAGTTAGTTGATAGAAGATCATTGTTTGTAACAGAGGGAACTCAATGCACTCAACATTGTCACTGCAAATGTGAGTCAGGCAATGCAGATGTCGAAGGTTCAATGCATATAAATTGGGGAACTTGATTACTTCATGTGTCCTCTTCAATAAATGTGTCACTAAATGACATTTAGAGAGGCGGAGATATTTACATTCTGAAATTCATTCAGCTGCAACTCAGTCAACACATTATTAGAGCCCTTTCCGGTTGAATCCAAAGCTCCACCGAAAAAAACACCTCCCTTCAACTAATAAGAACTCTTTTTTTGACTAACTTTTATGCACTCTCTATTTTTTTGTCATCAAAACAAATGAAGACCACCGCTATTTATCATTGAGAAAGTCTTCCTAGTAATGAATAGGAAGATAATGGGGTATTAAATAGTGAAGATAAATGGCCTAGAAGTTACATAAGTTACAAAGAATAATGGGAATAAAGAGTGAAATAATGTTTGATAACCAATGTCAACAACGAACAACAAATATGCTGCCCATAAGTACTGAATAACATGATAATCTTGCCAACCAAGTACTTTTACTCTCCTTGCATCAGGAAAAAATAACAATTTAAAAACTCAAAGCAAATCAAACCATATAAAGGAAGTCATGACAAGGTAAAATTACAAGTTCTCAAACTTCCATCCCTCAGCAGAAGATAGAAACTGAAATCTCAGGCAGCCACCTTCTCTATCTAACTATATTGGAAAAGGGAAACTCAATTCGATTTGCAAATGGATTGTACTCTTCAATGGGTTCTTTCTTATTGCAACCACTTTCACCCGCAATGTGATTGGTTGGGTTCATGTGCACCCATGGATTATATCAGTAGATTTTTGTTCCTGGGAGAGCAGAGAATAGTGATGCTTCAGATTTCTAATTGAAAATATTGTACAAGGAGTGAGAGCACTGGAGTTAATTAGTTATACAACTAGCAGCACAAGAAGAAACCTTAGAAAGTTGATGAACTTAATAAGTATCTAAAACGGAAAGAGAGCAGTAGAACCCAGTGGCAGACCCAGGATTAAAACGGAAATAGAGCAGTAGAACCCCAGGGATTCGAACTTTGGTTGGCTGGGAAAATTGAACCCTCTTCGCCACTCGGCAAAGGGTCACACTTGTGTTAGTGGGGTCAAAAGTTAATATATATGTATAAAATTTTAAAAACTGATTAAATATACATATATACGGTGTTATTTTTCAACGAAGTGGGTTCATATGAACCCACTTGACCCACTGTAGGTCCGCCCATGGTAGAACCTAATTAGAATATCATGTAGCGATTAGTTATTCAACTCGTGGAATAAGACAAACCTTGTAATTGAACCTCTGTTGTATCCATTTATTCAGATCATCTACTTTCACCTTATTATCAAAGTTCTCCCATTTGAGACTCAGTGTACTCATAGGTATTTCTTGTTGGACAAATGTCTTCATTTCAGGGCAGTTATAAATCTTCACTTCCTTGAGAAATGAAAATTCAAGAGCATGTTCTGTCATAAAGAAATGCCCCAACTTAGGCAGCTTGTGAAGCTCCAGTTGTTCCAATTGCGGAAATAAGGTCATGATTCCTTCTCCTTTTGTGATCACTTCTTCCATTGATTCACAATTTGTTATGCATAACACTTGGAGATTCAAAAGACCTTTGGCCACTGATGGAGACATCAAGTTTCTCAATTTTCCACAATTAGATACATACAATGTCTTAAGTTTGGTGAAGTAGTCAGTTGGAAGTTGGTGAGAGCATAGAGCACTTATGCTGATAGCCCCAGTGATCTTTAGCTCTTCTAGGTTGGGACAAGAAACCTGTGAGCTTTGAAGTATCAAACTTTGTTGCAGATACAGTTGGAGCTATTGGAAGAAAACACTAGGTCATAAGTTTTTTGGTATCTCAAATACACTACTATTTTTTTCTTCCATTTGGGCTGGGTCTAGAGGGGTAAAAAAAGGGTGAGATAATTTTTGAAAGCCACATGACATATTTGAATTAAAAAAATCACTATTATATATTTTTTAATTAAATAAATATAAATTTATTAACGAAAATGATAAATATGCACCATATATTAGATGGCAGAGGTATATATGCACCAATTCCATTAACAAGAGGTATATTTGTTCAAAATCACAAAGTTGAGCAGTATATTTGCCCATTTTCCATTAATTCAATGAATAATTTGGACTTCGATTAATATGAAGAAGATGAAGAGACAGGAGGAGAAGTAAGAAAATAAGTGGCCTTCTAAAACAGAGAAATAAGGGATTATGCCCCCATATTACAGTAAATTTAGTAAAATAAAGAGGAAAAGTAAATTTTCTGACCAAAGTGTTGAGGGCAAGAACATTTTTGGACTAAACTATAATTGAGGGCATTTTTTTTATTATTTCACGTAATTTAAGGTATTATTAACCCTTTTTCAAAAAATAAATTACAATATAGCTGCAAAAATAAAAAATAGTCTTAAAATTTGTTTTTACTTTTTTGTTCTTTTCCATATTTATTTATTTTCACACTAAAAAAAATAAAATAAGAATATGAAACTCAAATAATGATGATAAGTCAATAGATCTATAAGGGAGATATTTAAAACTTAAATTAATCGTTGAATAAAAAAAGTCGTAAATATCTTTAATGCTCAGGTAAAAGATAACATTTTGATGATAAGAAGCTAACCTTTTCATGAAAAAGAAGATTTGAGTCTGTGATGGAGTTGTTGGCTATAGGACACAAATTTTGGAACTCAGGTAAGTAACAGAGGTTCACTATCCGTAACTGAGGGAACTCAATGCCCACAACAGTGTCACTGCAAAAGTGAGTGAGACATTCCAGATATTGAAGCTCCAACTCATATAAATTGGGGAACTTGATTACTTCATGTGTCCTCTTCAATAAATGTGTCACTAAATCACAATCAGAGAGCTGGAGACATTTCACGTTCTGAAATTCATTCAGCTGCAACTCAGTCAACACATTATTAGAGCCCTTTCCCCTTGAATCTACAAATTCACTCTCCTTCAACAGGTGGCAGATCCAATCACCCAATGGGGCAGTCTCCATGACATCTAAAGTAATAATCTTGTCGTAATCATCAATGTAAGTTCCATCTAGTGTAAGAGTGTACCGTGTCAACTTGGAGGGAAGGCCAAGGTTACTGTAGATCACATCACTCAAATCTTCTACTTCCAATATATGTAGTTCCTCCAGTTGAGCTAGTTTTGATAACACCCCTGCTGAAATCCTTTTAAGTGTTCTATTCTCATTCCAAAACTCTAACCTAATTAGCTTGGTCAATTTTCCTATCTCCTCTGGCAGCTCATCTAACTCACAATCTCTTATGCTGACAATTTTTAATTCGACAAGTTCCCCAATAAAGGATATATCATCCAACCTTAAATCATTCAGACATAGAGTCCTTAGACTTGACAACCTCCGAATGGATACTGGAAAAGGCAGAATGGACTTCTCATAAGAGCTATGGTAAATAATCTAATAATTTTTAATTTGATTTATTAAGGCCTTTCAAAAATTAGAAATGCATTATTATGGTAAATAATCTAATAATTTTGTCTTTGAAGGTTAGCAAAAGAAAAAAAGTGATGAACTACTGAAAACATTATTTTCTTCCCACAATAAAACCACATAATGTAACAGGTTGAAATTAGAACACTTCCTAAAAAAGAGTTATAATAATACTTTTCGTATGGAGATTAAAGATTGTTCATTTATTCATTTCATCAAATATTTCATTGAAATATCTAGGAGGCTAGAGTGAAGGTTCTATTTATGTGTGTGATGATACTTAGAAGATTCTTTAATCCAGATTTTTGAGTTAGATTTATCCAAACAAATAAATGGGATAATAATTTATATTTATATTTATATTTACAAAAGAAGCGGTAAAATAATTAAAATAAGAAAGATAGATGTAATATTATAAATTTTAGGGAAACTGCGTAAGTACCACCCATACCTATGCCCAAAATCCCATAGACGCACTTATACTATACTAAGGTCCTATTACCCCCCTGAACTTATTTTATAAATAATTTTCTACCTCTTTTTGGCCTATGTGGCACTATCCTTGAAAAAATTGTCAACACGCAGCGCCCACAAGATAGTGCCACGTAGGCCGAAAAGGAGTAAAAAAATTATTTATAAAATAAGTTCGGGGGGAGGGGGGGTAATAGGACCTTAGTATAGTATAAGTGTGTCTCTGAGATTTCGAGCATAGGTTGGAGGGGTACTTATGCATTTTCCCTAAATTTTAAAAGGTGAATATTATAAAGCAAAATCTGTATGAGGCTAGAATGAAAATTCTAATTATCTCATTTGTTTTCTTGATAGGTCTATTATTTTTATATTAATTTGCATTTAGCTCTACATTTTATGCATTTATATTAGAAAAAATAATATGATTTTAGTGGAAGCAAACTTTAAGTTAATCCAAACAGATCTTTATTTTATTTATCTATTGTAAATGTATATTTTCCTTCATTTGCTACGTCATAACCCTATAAAAGAATGCATTCAAATGGATGATGAAGTCATAAATTTTAAAGATTCTTTTGCTTATTCTTTTCTTTCGGATAAAATCAATATTTCAAAAATCAAATCAAAATTACAAATTCAAGTGTAAGAATTTTTAGTTTCTATTTATTTGGATTTGAAGCTCGAAAAGAATTTTTAAAACATTTTTAATACTTAAATTTTATTACAAAAAATATCGTAAATTCAATAATTTTTTCACACCGTGCGTAGCGCGACTAAGTTTACTAATTTATTTTATAAATTTCACTCATAAAAATCACTTTTCAGATTAAGTGTTCAAATTGCTACTTTTATTAACTTATATTATAAGTATTTCTTATATATACTATTTATCTACTTATTAAATTTTGAAGTCTAAATTATTTTTTTATATGGTATTTTTCTTAAAATACTTATATATGTCTTCTTAAGTTATATTTACACTTATGTTTTATTTTCATAAAGCCTTTCTAATTATCTTAAGTTTGTTCGGTTAACCAGTTTTAAACTGATCTTAAAGGATGTCTTACACCTTCCTTTTAGGATGAATTAGAACCCTTACCTAGAACCTCATATTTAGTAGACATTTAAAATGAAGTTACCTTTAGACAATAACTTAATCGTTTTAGGTGCTCTAATTCACCATAATTAATTAGGTGGTGACTTCTTAAGTTAGTTATTAATTCAGGAATCACCAATATGTCATACACATTTTGACCTCAAGTTAAAATGGGGTATAACATGTGATGAAGTTGATTTAGATAGTTTGTTTAGCTATTTGTGTATACAGTTCAATAAGTTGTTCACTGGGGCATCAGGGGCAGAGCTACAACCCTATCTATGGGTTCTGTCATGTATTTCTGTTTAAAAATTCACTTAATACGTATAAACAATTTATCCAGAATCTACTATGCTTGCTTTTCTAGAATACAACACTGATAAACTAAAAATCCTAGCTTCGTTACAGTTACAAACACACTAGTCTGGTGAACGGGAATGATAAAAAGAGCTTGTACGAGACATTATCTACAAGGGTCAATCTTGGGAGCTCGAGCACATCAAGATTACAACTTTTATGCACTCTCTATTTTTTTGTCATTAAAACAAATGAAGACCACCACTATTTATCGTTGAGAAAGTCTTCCTAGTAATGAATAGGAAGATAATGGGGTATTAAATAGTGAAGACAAATGGCCTAGAAGTTACATAAGTTACAAAGAATAATGGGAATAAAGAGTGAAATAATGTTTGATAACCAATGTCAACAACGAACAACAAATATGCTGCCCATAAGTACTGAATAACATGATAATCTTGCCAACCAAGTACTTTTACTCTCCTTGCATCAGGAAAAAATAACAATTTAAAAACTCAAAGCAAATCAAACCATATAAAGGAAGTCATGACAAGGTAAAATTACAAGTTCTCAAACTTCCATCACTCAGCAGTGGATAGAAACTGAAATCTCAGGCAGGCAGCCACCTTCTTTATCTAACTTTATCGGAAAAGGGAAACTCAATTCGATTTGCAAATGGATTGTACTCTTCAATGGGTTCTTTCTTATTGCAACCACTCTCACCCGCAATGTGATTGGTTGGGTTCATGTGCACCCATGGATTATATACAGATCTACCTTTTCTTGTTACCTCCATCACGAGCATCTTACTCTGAAGGGGCGCTAGAGCTTGATTAATAAGATATCAAAGGGGCTTGAGAAAATGTAATATATAGGCTGTTACTCTAGGCTCGCATCGCTTCTTCAAGATCCGCCCCTTCTTTCAAAAATCAACAAACCATGCTATAGGCGTATCAGGTGATGTTTGAGCTAACTTGGACTATTTCATCGAATACTTCTTACCTTTCTAGATAGCTTTGGATTCATAGACATCACTAGCTTCGTTGCCATCACCCCAAAATAATGGTTCACCCTTTCAAGTCATTGGCAGCTTCAGATTTATCGCCATCAGTAGCTTCAGATTCATCGCCATCAGTAGCTTCAGATTCATCACCATCAGTAGCTTCAGATTCATCACCATAAGTAGATTTTTGTTCCTGGGAGCAGAGAATAGTGATGCTTCAGATTTAATTTCTAATTGAAAATATAGTACAAGGAAAGAGAGCACTGGAGTTAATTAGTTATACAGCTAGCAGCACAAGAAGAAACCTTAGAATTGAACCTCTGCTGTATCCATTTATTCAGATCATCTCCTTTCACCCTAGCACCGTTCACACTTTTGAGACTCGGTGTACTCACATATATTCCCTGCTGGACAAACGTCCTCATTTCAGGGCAGTCATCAATCTCCACATACCTGAGTAATGGATATTCAAGAGCATGTTCTGTCAGAAAAAAATGCCCCATCTTAGGCAGCCTGCAAAGCTCCAGGCATTCCAATCGGGGAAATAAGGTCATGATCCCTTCTCCTTTTGTGATCACTTCTTCCATTGATTCACAATTTGTTATGCATAACACTTGGAGATTCAAAAGACCTTTGGCCACTGATGGAGACATCAAGTTTCTCAATTTTCCACAATCTGATACAAACAATGCTTTAAGTTTGGTGAAGTAGTTAGTTGGAAGTTGGTGAGAGCATAGAGCACTTATGCTTTCAACGTTCAAGATGTGTAGCATTTCCAGGTTGGGACAAGAAACCTGCCAACATTGAAGTAAATACAATGTTTATTTTCCCTTGTCATCAATATTTTAGTTCAAAAATGCCCTTATTGTTACGAGTCAAATTGCCCTTTTTCCAAATAAATACAATGTTTATTTTCTTTTTGAACACATTTTTTTCCTAAATTTTTTTTATTAGCAAATATTTATCCTACTGTCATTCGAAAAAAATAAAATAAAAGTATTTCTTATTTTTTATCATTATTTAATAAAAATTAATAATGGATTTACTATGATCTTATATATATATATGACATATATTATATTTTAAAATGGTACATGAAATTATAAAATTAGATTAAGAAGAAAAAAAATTATTTCCTACATTTTTATTAGTTAAAGTAATTTTAAATTAAAGAAAACAAGAATAGAGTGCTTTAAAAAGTAATAATTTTTATTAGGAATAAGATTTTTTTTTAAAAAATAATATTTTTATTCGGAAAAGAGCATTTTGACCCATTTTGGTAACAATAGCGCATTTCTGGACCAAATTATCACCGGCAAGAGTATTTTTGGATCAAAGTATTGAGGGCAAGGGTATTTTTGAACGAAACTATAAATGGAGGGCATTTTTGTTCATTTCACTAATTTAAAGGCGTTTTGACCCTTCTTTGAAATTTAAATTACAATATAGCTATGAAAAAAATTGTTAAAATTGTTCTAACTTTTTTCTTCTTTTTCCATATCTATTTATTTTCACACAAAAAAATGGAATAAGGTAACAAGAAGTGAAAAACTAACAAAAAAAATTGCTTTAAGTGATGAACATAAATAACTATCTAAAGATTAGTATTACTATTTACTAGTTAAAACGGAAAGAGAGCAGTAATTAGTTATACTACTAGCGGGACAAAACAAATCTTAGAATCGAACATTGCTTTATTGAGATCATCTACTTTCACGTAATCATCACATTTGAGAATCGGTGTACTCACAGATATTCCCTGTTGGATAAACATCTTCATTCCAGGGCAGTCATCAATAGACACTTCTTTGAGAGATGGAAATGTAAGAGCATGCTCTGTCAGAAAGAAATTCCCCAGCTTAGGCAGATCGGTAAGATCCAGCTGTTCCAAGAGGGGAAATAAGGTCATGATTCCTTCTCCTTTTGTGATCACTTCTTCCATTGATTGACAATCACCTATCTCTAGCTTTTGGAGATTCAGAAGACCTTTAGCCACTGATGGAGACATCAAGTTTCTCAATTTTCCACAATGCCGTACATACAATGTTTGAAGTTTGCTGAAGTAGTTTGTTGGAAGTTGGTGAGAGCATAGTGCACTTATGCTTTCAAGTTTCCAGATGTATAGCTCTTCTAGGTTGGGACAAGAAACCTGTGAGCTTTGAAGTATCAAACTTTGTTGCAGATACAGTTGGAGCTATTGGAACAAATCACTAGGTCATAAGTGGAGATCTATACCAAAAGTGCTTACACCCATTTATATATTTTTAAAAACCCAAATATATATTTAAAAAATTGTATATGATCTCGTTTCATATTTAAAAAAAGTGTTTTAGTATCTCAAATACATTAGTAATTTTTTTTCATTTGGGCTTGGTCTAGAGGGGTAAAAACTGGGTGAGATAATTTTTGAAAGCCACATGACATTTTTGAAATTAAAAAATCACTATTATATATTTTTTAATTAAATAAATATAAATTTATTAACGAAAATGATAAATATGCACCACATATTAGACGGTAGAGGTATAAATGCACCAATTTTATTAATAAGAGGTATATTTGCGCAAAATTGTAAAGTTGAGCGGTATATTTGCCCATTTTCCCTTAATTAAAGGAATAATTTGGGTTTCACTCATCTGCTTGTAAATTTATCATAGATGCCCCATTTTTCTACAAATATAAAAAATAAACGAAAAATGGTCTAAAATGTCTTTATTGTTACTTAATGAGGCAAAAATGTCATTTTTCAAATAAATATATTATTTATTTTCTTTTTGAACACATTCTTTTCCTAATGATATTTTTTTTATTAGCAAATGTTTATCGTACTTCAATTTGATAAAAATAGTATTAAAAATATTTCTTATTTTATTATAAATATCAAAATAAAAATTAATGGTTGTTTTACTATGATCTTATATATTATCCGTTTAAAGGGTACATTTAATTAATAGTTAAAGTATTTTTAAAATAAAGAAAACAATAATAGAGTACTTCAAAAGTAATATCTTTTAATAGGAATAAGATTTTTTTAAAAAGAAAAGAAATAATATATTATGCGGAAAGAATCATTTTTGACTCAAGTAGTAACAATAGGAACATTTCCAGAACAAACTATCAACCGTTGAATAAAAAAGTCGCAAAAATTCACATCAAATATAGCCCTATATGGATTTTTCAAATAACAAATTTAAAAAATTAATTTAAAATTATTTTTTCACTTGTTAGACAAAAAGGATATATCTGAGCAATAGACTTTGTTAAAGTAAATATCTTTAATGCTCAAGTAAAAGGTAGTAACATTTTGGTGATAAGAAGCTAACCTTTTCATCAAAAAGAGGATTTGAGTCTGTGATGGCTATAGGACACAAATGTTGGAACTCAGGTAAGTCACAAAGGCTCATTATCTGTAACTGAGGGAACTCAATGCACTCAACATTGTCACTGCAAATGTGAGTCAGGCAATGCAGAGCTTGAAGCTCCAACCAAAATAAATTGGGGAACTTGATTACTTCATGTGTCCTCTTCAATAAATGTGTCACTAAATCACAATCAAAGAGGCTGAGAAGTTTCACGTTCTGAAATCCATTCAGCTGCAACTCAGTCAATACATTATTAGAGCCCTTTCCCCTTGAATGTACAAGTTCGCTCTCCTTCAACAGGTGGCATATCCAATCACCCAATGGGGCAGTCTCCGTGACCTCTAAAGCAATATTCTTGTCGTAATCAATGTAAACTCCAGTCATTTTAAGAGTGTACCGTGTCAACTTGGAGGGAAGGTCAAGGTTACTGTACATCACATCACTCAAATCTTCTACTTTCCTAATATGTAGTTCCTCCAATTGAGCTAGTTTTGATAACACCCCTGCTGAAATCCTTTTAAGTGCTCTATTCTTGTTCCAAAACTCTAACCTAATTAGCTTGGTCAATTTTCCTATCTCCTCTGGCAGCTCATCTAACTCACAATCTCTTATGCTGAGAATTTTTAATTCGACAAGTTCCCCAATAAAGGATATGCCATCCAACCTTAAATGACTCAGACGCAGCGTCCTCAGACTTGACAACCTCCGTATGGATGCTGGAAAACGCAGAATGGATGCTGGAAAATGCAGAAAGGAGTCCTTATCATATCCATTCAGGCTCAAGACATTGAGGTTACTCATTTCATCAAAAAAATTGTCCTGTAGTTTGAATGGATCTTCAAAACGGAGTTTTAACATTAAAAGCTTCAGTTTTGTGCAAATTATTGGTCTAGGATGCTCATCAAATTTATTTGCAACAATTGATATGTGACTGAAATGCTCATAAGAAGTTCTTTTTGGAAACTCTTCCAAGTTAACATCGTGACTTACCATAAAGTTATGCTCTCCTTCAGACGCAATACTTATAGCCACATCACGGACCACGTCATGCATTTTCACATGATCTTTGTAACCTTGGGATAGCAAGAAACCATCTGTCAATATTTCTAACAGAAGACACAACCTATTTCTTGCATCTTCTAAACTTTCAATTCCCGAAAAGATGTGAAGCCCCATTCCATACTTAAGCAATTCTTCAATCCAAATATTACTATCTTCCTGGAACAATGAACAAAGCAAAAAGAGCTTCTTTGCATCATTTTCTCCCAAGTAATCATAGCTTAGCCTCAGAGATTTATACACCTTATCATGCACTCCAGGGATATTTTTTGCTTCTGCACGACGTAATTGTCTAAGGGCATCCTCCCACGAAGGCTTAGTTTTACTCTTAAGTGCACCTGCAAGTATAATAATTGCAAGCGGCA